>NW_010356527.1:0-7805 GCF_000414095.1 Morus notabilis | reverse complement strand
ACTCTTTTGGTGATTGCTTGAAAAATTTAGCTAAGGTGCTTCAGAGATGTGAAGAAACTAACTTGGTCCTTAATTGGGAAAAATGCCATTTTATGGTCACAGAGGGAATTGTCTTGGGCCATAAAGTTTCCCAAAGAGGCATTGAAGTGGATAGAGCAAAAATCGAAGTCATTGAGAAATTGCCTCCTCCTACGTCGGTCAAGGGAATACGGAGTTTTTTGGGGCATGCCGGGTTTTATAGGCGATTCATAAAGGATTTCTCCAAAGCCTCCAAGCCGCTGTGTCTCCTTTTAGAGCAAAACAGATCATTCGACTTTAATGAAGATTGTCAGCGTGCATTTTCTGATTTGAAGAGAGCACTTGTGACAACCCCTGTGATTGTTGCACCGGATTGGGCACTTCCATTTGAGCTGATGTGCGACGCCAGTGATCACGCAGTGGGGGCAGTGCTCGGCCAGAGAAAAGGGAAGCTATTTCATTCTATTTATTATGCTAGCAGAACACTTACTGATGCCCAATTGAATTATACCACTACAGAAAAAGAACTATTGGCTGTGGTATTTACTTTTGACAAGTTTTGATCTTATCTTGTGGGGACAAAGGTGACGGTATATACAGACCACTCAGCCATAAAATACCTCATCTCCAAGAAAGATGCCAAACCAAGGTTGATTCGGTGGATCTTGCTACTTCAGGAATTTGATCTTGAAATCAAAGATAGGAAGGGAACCGAAAATCAAGTGGCAGACCATCTCTCTAGACTTGAGCAAGGGAATGGGGCTGAGTCACATATTCCTATTCAGGAGAAATTTCCCGATGAGCAGCTCCTTGTAGTGCAGCAAGCTTCACTGCCATGGTATGCGGATTTAGCAAATTTTTTGGCAAGTGGCAAGGCACCTCTGGAAATGAGCTGACAGCAGATGAAGCGATTCTTCCATGATATGAAATCTTACTATTGGGAGGAGCCTTTTCTATATAAACAGGGTGCGGACCAAATTTGTAGGCGATGTGTTCCATAAGAGGAGACATTGAGTGTTTTGCATCATTGCCATGCTTCACCATATGGAGGTCATTTTGGGGGTTCAAGAACTGCTGCCAAGGTATTACAATCCGGTTATTTTTGGCCTACACTCTTTAAAGATGCTTATGAATTTGTCAAGATGTGTGATCGGTGTCAACGTGTGGGAAACATCTCACAACGTCATGAAATGCCCTTGACTAATATCTTGGAAGTTGAGTTGTTCGATGTATGGGGAATTGATTTTATGGGGCCTTTTCCACCCTCATATGGCAACTTGTACATATTGGTAGCAGTTGATTATGTATCAAAATGGGTTGAGGCAGTGGCATTCCCCACTAATGCTCAAAGGTGGTGATCAAATTCTTGCATAATAATATTTTCACTCGTTTTGGGACTCCACGAGCCATGATAAGTGACGAGGGGACTCATTTTGTGAGCAGACAATTTGAGGGGGTGCTCGCCAAATACGGTGTTAAGCATAAGGTTGCCACAGCATATCACCCCCAGACAAGCGGTCAAGCAGAGATTTCTAACAGGGAAATCAAGGGAATCTTAGAGAAGGTCGTGAACCCAAACCGAAAGGATTGGTCATTGCGATTAGATGATGCACTATGGGCCTACCAGACAGCCTTCAAGACACCTTTGGGAATGTCCCCCTACCGTCTTGTTTTTGGCAAGGCATGCCATTTACCATTAGAATTGGAGCACAAGGCTTATTGGCAACAAAGAAGCTCAACATGGATCTACAAGCTGCTGGGCAAGCAAGGTTGCTGCAATTAGATGAGTTGGAAGAGATGCGGATGTTCTCGTATGAGAACGCAAAGTTGTACAAAGAAAAGACTAAAAGATGGCATGACAAGAGGATCAAACCGAGGGAATTTGAACCAGGACAACAAGTGCTGCTATATAATTCAAGGTTGAAATTATTCCCAGGCAAACTCAAATCCAGATGGTCAGGACCATTCACAGTAGCCGCGGTTTTTCCACATGGAGCTGTGGAGTTACAAGAGGAGAAATCCGGGAGAAAGTTCTTGGTAAACGGACAACGTGTCAAGCATTATTGGGGAGGACCTATGGAACGTTCCAAGACCTCTGTCACATTGAGCGATGATTAAAAAGGGGAAGACGTCAGGCTGAAGACGTAAAAACAAGCGCTAATGGGAGGCAACCCAAAGTTTCTGTTTTTCTTTATTTTCTTTCATTTTGATGTTTTTTTTTTTATTTTCAGTTTTCTTCTTCTATTTCATTATCCATTTTATTTTGATTTTAAGTTTCAAGCAGATTGCTGACTTAGTTATTAAGTGGCAGGACAGCTCTTATCACAGGTGGCTGATTATTCATCGGGAGTTAAATTGCTGTGGAAAATGAGAACAAGATTTTACTGAAGCGTCGAACAGCATCGTGTAGCATTGTTCCCCCTCATGAGAAGCTGAATTGGTTCTGAAGGATTTAAATGGGACGGTGTCATTTTGGTGGAGTGAGAGTAGATTGTCAGCCATATGAAACGGTGGCATTTTGGTAATATCATGAGCAGATGGCCAGCAATGAAAACGACGGCATTTTTGAGTTACCCCACCCCCAAATCTACAACCCCCCCATTTCGAATTTCACTTTTTTTCCAAACAGTTTCGTCCTTATTCCTCCTGTCCTAGAAAAATCGCCCATAAATTTCTGCCCTAGAACCTCCGCGGCCTTTTTCCCCGTTTGTCACGAGATTCCTCAAGCTCTTCCATTTGCTTGAGCCATGGGAAAGAAAAGTGCAGCGAAGAGGTCGTTCTCTTCCAACAAAACTGACTCCGCCGTTGGCAAGACCCAAGCCACCAACAATCCATCCTCTTCCGCCTGGAGTGCCCCAGAAATTCCAAAGTTTATTGATGAGGATGAGAAAAAACAGTACTCCGGCAACATCAGCGCTCGAAATCTGGTAAAGGA
Source organism: Morus notabilis (assembly GCF_000414095.1). Taxonomy (NCBI): domain Eukaryota; kingdom Viridiplantae; phylum Streptophyta; class Magnoliopsida; order Rosales; family Moraceae; genus Morus; species Morus notabilis. Next base: position 4,852 of record NW_010356527.1, on the reverse strand, counting down.
AAAGGGTTTCCTCCTTCACGACAGTCCCACCTTGGGGCAGCTGGCATACATATCGAATGTGATTATTCCAAGGCATTGGCAAGTGTTTTGTCACCACCCCATCGATCCCGTCGTTCCTCTTGTCAAGGAATTCTATGCCAACTTGCAAACCCAGGGGCAAAACACTGTTTTTGTCCGTCAGGTACACATTCCTTTCACTTCGAATCACATAAATACTGTGCTTGGTATTCACCACCAAGAGGATGAATTTGTTGATCTCATGACCGAAACAATGGAGGACCAACTTGATGCCGTCTTGAGAACTATTGCCGTCCCAGGAGCGCAGTGGACATTGTCTACCACAGGCGCCTACACATGCAACATGCATGAACTTCTGCCTGTTGCCAAAGTCTGGTATCATTTCTTGGCTTCCCGGATTTTGCTCTCGACTCACGGGAAGACAATCTCCCGGAATAGAGCTATTCTGCTTTACGCCATTCTCTTGGGTAAGCATATCAATGTGGGGCGGCTGATCATCGATCAAATCCAGGCATGTGCGAAGAAAGACAAAGGAGGTCTGTATTTTCCTTCCCTCATTTCTGAAATGTGCATTCAAGCCAATGTTCCTTGGGACGAGGGTGAACCACGTATGCGGAATACTGGCCCAATGGATTTGGTGGCTATTACCCGAATATCCTCCGGGCGGGCAGACAAGACGGCGCTAGGTGAAAACGCCAGTGAAGGAGAGGAAAATGAGGAAGAGCCGACCAGGCCCTCTGAGAACACTACAGCATCTGCGTCTGCGGCTCAAAGTCAGGCATGGCTTGAACAAAGGATGAGCATTTTCGAAGTGCAGCAGTTTGAGATGTTTGAGATGTTGCAGCAGTAACAAGAACAGCTACGCCAATACTGGGTGTACTCTCGGGACAGAGACAGGGCCTTGAAGAAATCTCTTCAACGCAATTTTTCTAAGCCCATGGCCAATTTCCCTGCTTTCCCAGAGGAGCTGATTCTGCGGGCACACGCTTCTGATGCTAATGCTGAGGCATCAGCACAAGTTGTTGAGGAGGACACCACTAATGGTGTCCAGCAAGAAGAGCCGCCAGCTGCCGTTGCTGCTGATGTTCCAGAGCCTTCATCGTCGCGTGGAAAGAAGAAGGGCAAAGCTGTGGTTGACGACCCACCACCCAGGCGACGTTCGATGCGCAACCCACTAAATTGGAAGTGGAGCACATGACGCACAGCGAGGGAGTTTTCTTTTCCTATACACTTTATTTATATGTTTTTGTGTTTAGAATGGTTAATTTTCATTTTTTTGTGCAGTGAGGACACTGCTCCCCTTTAAGTTTGGGGGGGTGTTTTATATTCTTAGATTTTGTTTGTCAGTTTTTGTGTTCTTAATTTCTGTTCAAAATTTTTTTATTTTTTATTTTTAGATGGTTGTTCTCTGGTTCTGGCTGATTTAGTGGTTAATCTAAGGACGCCTAATGATAGTTTAGTTGTTTGGAAATTTTTGAAAACTCTGGATTTGTTAATTCGAATGACTCAATAGGAAAATTTATTATGGACTAATTCCCAGGAAATATCCATTCCCCTATTTAGCACTTGGATTGTGGTTAGTGAGTTAAGAAGAACTTAAGGATCTTTGAGCTATTGGGAGGCCTAAGGTTTTAGAACTGGTTTAAGGAACTTTTTGAGGCAGCAGTAGGGAGCCAAGTATCGAGGAGGAGCCAGGATTAGGTAGAGAAAAACTTAAGTTTGGGGGGTTGTTCGGCTGAAAAAAAAAGAGAGAGAAATAAATCGTGAATTAAGTTTGAACACTCCTCTGTTTTGAGCTGCTGAGTAACCAGGAGTAACATGTGCCCCATGTGTCTTGATTAAGTGTTAGTCTACATTAGTGGAGATGGTTTTGAAAAGTAAGCTTATGGAGTTTGCATGCATGTGCTTAAATTCTAAATTCTATATTCTATAAGCATGTTCGCATGATCTCATTTGGATTTTCAATGTTGAAATAGCACAAGGCTATCACACACACACACAAGAAAGGTCCAATTGGAGAAGAAACAATCTTTTGAAGTTAGAAATAAAAGTTGATTGAAAATTGTGTTTTTCTTTGAGCTATGTTTCTAATTCAATCCTTAAGGAATTATTCATGAGAATTCATCCATAAATGTGCACTTGTTTTTTAGTCTTTTTCATTTTGTTTTGCTTGAGGACAAGCAAAATCTTGAGTTTAGGGGTGTGATAACTCCAAGAAATGGAGTTATTTAGCCTCTTTTGTGGATTAAAAAGTATACCTAGCCACAGTTTCCACACACACACTTAGGGGAAGAAAAATTTCTGGGAGAGGTCTAAGATGAATTGAACTAGAGAGTCATGAAGGTTGTTATTGAACGAAGGGTTAGGATGGAAAAACAACTTGAAGGACGAGGGTTGACCACATTCGCAGCAGAAACCAAATTTTTTAGAAGGGTAGTAGAGTCTTGCAGTTGTCCTCTTGCATTTTATTGTGTTTTATTTTGTGTCATTACTCGAGGATGAGTAATGGTTTAAGTTTGGGGGTGTGATAACTCTATGAAAATAGAGTTAATTGAGCATTTCCTAGGCTTAAATTATTACCTAAAGGGTAATCAGTATTAGTTTTCTCCTTTATTTTGTCTTGTTAATTGTTTTTAGTTAGTTTGGTTTCATGAATTCCCTCTCGTATGTTTGGCGTTTAAAAAGAGCTAATCCGGGTGCAGGTTGTGGCTATTTTCAGTATTTAGAAAGCATTGTCGTTTTGGAGGTTAGTAACTACTTGTCGTTTTGGAATTTTTAAGGAAATTCCAGTCAGCATTGCTCTGCATTGCTCCGCCAAGCCAGTTGGACCAGATTCACATGTTGCTGACAGCTGTACCTGAGCTGGAAGAATGGGCTGATTTAACCGTGAAGGGTGCTGATTTAGCTGCTGATTGGAGGCTTCCTCAGGGGCTGCCACGTGTAATTAGGGTACAATAAGTACCTGCAGCTGCAAGAGAAGAAGGGGTCCTTGGTCATATTTTTGAACGCAGAGGCGGCTGAACTTGGAAAAGCAAACCACCTCCATTTTTCTGATCAAGTACCATTTCCAGTACTGAGGAGGAAGAAGAAGAAAACGTCACAGAGATTTAAACGTGAAGGACCATCTGTTGATGCAAGAGCAGCTAGAGGAAACCTTGGAAAAAGGGGATTCGGATTCTCTCATCATCATTTTAGTCTTTCTTATTCTCATTACTTTGTTTTTCTTGTTAAAGAATATTTACTCTTCTTCTTGAATCTGAACTTGAATTCATAAATATATTTCTATGAGATTATGATTTGTTGGCTGAGGTTGTTGATTTGTTAAATATTAAGTTGCTAGTTGATGTTGAATGGATTTGATGATTATTTCTCTGTTTATTCAAGTGAGCTGAATTTGTGCCTTAACTATGATTGGGAAATCATAAGAGGGGAGTACAGCTTGATTAGATCTGGGAAGATTTAGTTGAGTGGAAATAACTTGAGTAATGCAAGTTCTTAGATCTTGTTACAGATTTTTGATCCACATGATATAGGAATATATTATGTCTTGCATAACCATACGATTTAGAGCTTCATTCTCTGATTTTAGAGTCTAGATTTGCAGAGGGATTTGTGAGATTTAGCTTTAAGATTAGTAGACGGCGGATTGGAAAGTCCCTGGTTTAGTAGAATCCGGTTAACTAGAAGTTTTCATTGCTGTCCATTACTGCAGCAACGCGCAGCGTGATAAAAGACAGTTTAATAATTTTAAGCCGCGAACAGTGACATTGGCCAATTTTATTTGCAAACTCTTTATTAATTAATTTTGTTTTTGTTGTTCATTTCTATAGTCAAGTTATCATTAGTTTTAACACCTTAAAAATCACTTCTAGTCTTTGTTTAAAAACTTGCATAGAATTAACTTAACAATTTGATTTCAAAAACACACAGTCCCTGTGGGACGATACTTAATTATTCATCATTTTACTACTTGTTGACTCGTGCACTTGCGAGATTCTAGATACACAATTTTAGGCAACAAGTTTTTGGCTTGGCGGAGCAATGCAGAGCAATGCTGACTGGAATTTCCTTGAAAATTCCAGAACGACAAGTAGTTGCTAACCTCCAAAATGACAATGCTTTCTAAATACTGAAAATAGCCACAACCTGCACCCGGATTAGCTCTTTTTAAACGCCAAACATACGAGAGGGAATTCATGAAACCAAACTAACTAAAAACAATTAACAAGACAAAATAAAGGAGAAAACTAATACTGATTACCCTTTAGGTAATAATTTAAGCCTAGGAAATGCTCAATTAACTCTATTTTCATAGAGTTATCAGATACTCTATAGATTATATTAATTTATGCATGAATAAATTAATCGCATTAATTTACATCAAGAATTCAATCCGAAAAATTACCTGGAAGCTGACTCGGATGATAACTTGAATTCTTTGACCACGAACAGTCCTTGCTTCAATCTTTGTGTTTAGAATACCAAAGTCTTCCACGTCAATTCCTTGATTCCACGTAGACGTGTGTGTGGGCACCACGTGAGACAAAAACAGGTTTCTTAAACACTCGAATTTCCACAAAACCAACGCATGCATGATGTGGAATTTTTTGGAGAAAAATATTTTCTCTCTCTTTTCTCTCTATGAATTTCGGCCACCAACTATTAGGGCTGAAAAATTGCTTCAAAAATTGTGTCCACAATTTTCTATCATTCTCATATTTAAAAAGTAGAAGTCAAACTTCAAAATAGGATCAAATCCCTATCTCCAATTTTGAATTTCGAATTGAAAAATCCCTTCCCCTTATCCTTTAGTGGCCGGCCACCATTAGGGATT
>NW_010356526.1:0-469 GCF_000414095.1 Morus notabilis | reverse complement strand
ATTGATCCGGCAAGAACACTCTCCTTTGGGAGGGCGATTCAATGTCACCACAAAGCCCCTCTCCGGATCTCACGGTGTGGCGCTAACGGTGGAGACCAGTGGGTCATATTATCTGTTGGGAATAGTATCCTAGAAGCATGAGATGTAAAAGGATATTTATTATTTATTTAATAAAAGAGTTTATTCATCATTTTATGTGCATATATTTATGAATATTTTATGAATATCAAATAAAATTCCTTGATTATTTATGTAACCTTAAACATGGTATATAAGTGTTGTATACGAGAGGATAATGTTTAAGGATAATAATCAAAAGTAATTGTTCATAATGAATTTAATTAAAGTTCGGAATCTTTAATTAAAACATTAATAATACATGTCATTCCCCTTTAGAATGGAACGGTGTTATCCGCACTATTTAATATGGTGAGATATTGAATGAGTGTATTTCGCATAATGAGATTAT
>NW_010356525.1:0-1603 GCF_000414095.1 Morus notabilis | reverse complement strand
CGTACAGAAAACAAAAACGTTTTGGAATCAATTCCAAACGCACCCATTACTTTCTTAATTTTAGTAAACATAAAAAAAAGAATAAAATTATTTTCTATTATACCATCTAATAATCAAATAAACAAATAAAAAAATAAATAATTATTATTCTTATTACTTTACTTTCCTTCTAAATCCCATTATCTTTCTCATAATATTTCTTTACGATTTGGTAAGCGGCCCTTAAATTATTGGTAATTGAAGGTTTTTCATCTAAAACCATTAAAAACCCCACGGAAACAGGCACATGCCCATCACGTGAGGCCATCTGAGGGGGTACAATTGTAATTGCGCCCATTTCCCATCGATTTTTGGTTAAAAACCCAATCTTCTCTGATGAAACCATTTAATTTTAGGTTCTTAGGTAAAACTTCGGGGGGGAAAATTGGAGCTTGGGCTTCTGATCAATGGCGACCGAACAAGGCCCTTTGTGCAAGTGTGAGGTGCCGATGCCGAGCAGGATGTTCACCGCTTGGACCAAAAAACATTTCAGGTCGAATATTTTATAGGTGCCGTTTATATGGGGTAAGGTTTGCTTCTGATTATTTGGTTTGATTTTGATGAAATGTTGATTGATTTGTTGATCAAACGTTTGCATTTTATGGGGTTTCTTCTCAACAAGAGGGTTGTTGCAATTTTTTTAGTTGAAGGGGTCGCAAATGGTAGTTAGTAATAAACAAGGGGGTGGAGTCTGCTTCTTCACTGAGTTGCTGGTGCTTTGGTCATTCTGTCGTGGGAATTAGTTGTAAAAAGTCGACGAATTTTTAAAGCTACTGGCCAATGAAAGTTGTATTGATGCTGCTGGTTTTATATCGCTGTTCGATGCCAGACCATTCAACAAGTAAGAAATAGATCCTTCTTTGCAAGATGCAAACAATAAAAAAAAAAAAAAAAAAAAATTAAAAAAAAAAAAAAATGAAAATACTTACGATAATCATCGACCCAAAGACGATTTTTTTACTTCGCCGGAACTCAGCCCCACCAGCAGTAAGAAGTGGGTTTTCGTGACTCGTGACTCGTGAGGCTTGAAAAACTGGATTTTAGGGAAATTTGGGGGAGGAGTTATTTGGGGGGTATTTGAGTAATTTAAACCTCAGATTCCTCACAATGGGCATGTGCGGGGTGCCTGTTTGATTGGACTGGTAGAATGGTAATAGTAATGAGAACCCTGTTTGGTTGGACTGGTAGAATAGTAATAGTAATGAGACTGGTAGAATAGTAATAGTAATAAGAACGAATGGAATAGGAATGTATTGAAAATAAAAATTGATTCTTTTAGTTAGGATAATGGAATGACTTCAGAATATAATGAATTTAATTATATATTTTGACAAAAATACTCGTAAAGCATATAAATTATCGTCTTTAACCAAAGAAGCATATGTACTATCATAGAACAACCCAAGTATGAAGCAGAGAGTGAAAAAAAAAATCTGAAAAAAACAATTACTTTCATCTGGAAAACCCCAAGTCTAAAAATCATTGTTTCCGAGTTCTAACCCCAAGTCTAAATGTAAGAAAACCATCAATAAACAACCCCAAATCGTAAATATATATATATATA
>NW_010356524.1:0-5445 GCF_000414095.1 Morus notabilis | reverse complement strand
ATAATGAGTGCTATTACATAAATGTGTGATTATTAATAGAGACAAGATCCATACGTATGAGTTACCATCATGCATATTATCGTTTATTTGTGATGTAAGTCTTCCACAAATGCCTTTCTTTCTCTTGCTTAATTTGCAGCTATTCAAGCTCTTTAATAACTGAATATATTTTCTGTTATATCGGTGACTCCACATATAATAGAAACAATCCGCTAATAAAAATTAGAGTCTTGCACACTTTTTATAAACCGGATAACACTATCCTCGTATTCAAAGTGTTAGGGGTTTCAAGTTGCGTAAATGATACTGAACTGTTTGTTTTGAAAACGATTTTCAATGCGGAAGTGTGTATCTAGCAGATAATGATAATAAAAATTTTCACAAAACTTTGAGATACTCTATAAATTATAATAATTTATAAACGAATAATTTAATCAAATTAATTTATTTACCAAGCGAACGATTAGGTTGATAACTTGAGTTCTTTGACCACAAACGTTTCTCGCTCCAAGCTTGTTTAGAATACCTGAATCTTCCTCATCAATTCTTTGAATCTACGAAGACGTGTGTGTGGGCACACCTGAAACAAAACAAGATTAACAAGAAAACATTAAAGTTTTCCACGAACACTAACACATGCTCGATGTGAAATTTAAAAGAAAATCTTTCCTTTCCTCATTCTATAAAATTCGGCCACTTATGCTACGGAAAGAAAAAATTGTGTTCTCTAATTTTTTACAATCTCCTATTTATAGAGTAGTAGTCATACTCTCAAAAGAAGTCTAAACTTTATTTTCAAGATAAAGCTTAATAATTATCTCTCACTCCTAATTGATTTTGGAAATAAAATCTACTATCTCCCTTATCCCATATGGCCAGCCACCACAAGGAGATTCCTCCCTATGGTAGGCGCAAATAGCATGTATGGAAGAAGGCAAAATTGTACTTTTATCCGGCAGTCTAATTTTGACTCAAATTCAAATTTCAATTTAAGTCAAACTTAATTTAATTTGGTTTTCAATTTGGACAACTTATTAAATAAGTCGATTGGATAAATTAGAGAGCAAGCAACTGAATCCTAGAGGGATTCACACTGTATAGGGTGTGTATACTATGTGAACACCTCCACATGTGTGTTTAAAAATTAAAATTTAAATAATCACATTATTTAATTTATAATTAATTATCAGTTAATTATTCTTGAGCGTTTTATTTAGAATTTCATAATTCTAAAATCCTCATTTTACCCTTAATGTCTTATAGGATTATAAAGACGACGCGGAGACTCATAGACCTATAATTCTGAGCTCTAATAAAATTAATAATTAATTAAAACTCTTTAATTAATTAATTAATTCTATTAATTCCAAAAATTACTCAACTATAAACTTAGAATTGCACTCTCGTAATTATAGATATAATTTACTTCTAAACTTTGAAGTGTTCATTTGATATAGTCATTACATATAGATCAATACTCCATAAATAATTCATAATTAGAGTTAGGTGAAATCCGTTAACCTCTCTAATTACATCTTTATCCTTGAGTACCATTAATTCTCTAATAGAAAGTGATTTATAAAACAAATTTATGAATCGGAACTCCTACTAGTCCAAGTACCGAATAATCCTCAAGAGAATTATTTATCTACTTCTTTCTAGAAAAGGAATAGATTTCATCTCGTATATTAATATTCTCAGTTATCTACTTCATCATATCTCCAAGATACAAGCAATATGATTTAGCAATCTCAAAATCTGTACTGAGTAAGTCAAAAGACACAAATCCACAAATAGGAGTCTGTTAATAACTCAAGATTAAGATCATTTTATATATGACCATCGATAGACTCAATTAGATGCATATAAAACTTATATATAATATTTAAAGTCACATAAATAATAATGAAATTTTCAGTGATATTTATAAAATATTCAATAATATATGCACATAAAATAATGAATAAACTATTTTATTAAATAAATAATAAATATCTTATTACATCTCATACTTTTAAAACACCATTTCCAACCTGAACTTATTCATGTATCATTCTATTTGTTTTCATTGTCCCGTACTGGTTGTTTTTATTACTTTTTCTTTTCTTGTCTTCTTTTGTATCTGCCATTATTGTGGCTCCTCTCTGAAGTTTTTTTTTTTCTTTATCTTATATAAATAAACTTGATCGATTTGAGATTTATTCTCTCTTCATTTATTCAAAAAAAAAAAAATTACTTCTAATAAGCACTGATTATTCTTTGAATAAATATATAATCCTCATCTGAAAATATTCAATAATATATGCACATAAAATAATGAATAAACTATTTTATTAAATAAATAATAAATATCTTATTACATCTCATACTTTTAAAACACCATTTCCAACCTGAACTTATTCATGTATCATTCTATTTGTTTTCATTGTCCCGTACTGGTTGTTTTTATTACTTTTTCTTTTCTTGTCTTCTTTTGTATCTGCCATTATTGTGGCTCCTCTCTGAAGTTTTTTTTTTTCTTTATCTTATATAAATAAACTTGATCGATTTGAGATTTATTCTCTCTTCATTTATTCAAAAAAAAAAAAATTACTTCTAATAAGCACTGATTATTCTTTGAATAAATATATAATCCTCATCTGAAGCACCTAATGAGAAAATCACCTAGCTAATTATTTGTAATTGGCAATTGACCGAACACAGCTTGCCCCTGCATATATATCTCGTCTCTCTCTATCGATCTATATCTATTTATATATATATATATATACATATATACATATAGAGGATCATTCTACGATAATTTAAACAATTTCATTTTAATATGATGATTAAAATGTTTTGGTTAGTTGTACCAAAAAAAAAAAAATTTGTAATTGGATTTTGCTCTTTAACTCTATAGTACAATGAATAAGTGGGTTTGCTTACCTGCTATTTGAACTAATAATTTTCTTTCTTAAACTCTTATAATACATTGCATGAAAGCACTGCAAACTTGCAAGAGTACTTTTGGTGAAGACGAGCATATATACTATGATATATTGCTAATTGAGTTATTTGTTCAGTGTGGCTAACATTATTGAATATAGAAATTATAGCTTTGGAATTTAGATTTTTTCTGTTGGGAATAACAGATGAAGAACACCAAAAATTCTAAGTTTAACATTTGAAAACCAAGTGATTTCCTAGTACGTATTTATGGTAATACCTTGAATGTTCTGATATGATATGTGGAATACCGAATGCTCCAAGAATAGAAGAAGAAATAGAGGTATTCTTGTTGACATTCTTCACTTTTTTCTTTTTTAAAGTGATAGATTTGATTAAATTAATTTTACGATCGTCTTCTTCATCTAAAAAAAAATGTAAGAGTATTTAATGCTCTTGGATGAATCGATTTATACAAATAATTCAAAATAAATAGTCATTATAAATTAAATAGATATAGAACAAAAAAGTAAAGAGGTGATTAACAAGAGAGTTTACATGAATTGGAATGGAAGGCAGCTAATGTCAAGGCGTTTTAGATCATGACCTCAATAAGGGACCCATCCTCCATGGAGCCCACAACTCCAACAAGAGAAATAAATGCCTTGAAATAAAAGACATCTCCAAAAAAGCAACTCAGTAAAGCACAACCAAAAGCAAAAACAAAAGGAGAAAAGCATGATCTCTATTCCTATAGAAAACTATATAGAAGTCCTACTTAAAAACTTATTTTCATAATCCTAAGAGAAAAACGCTAAAACGAAAAAAAGAAAAAGAAAAGTGCATGATCAATGTCTATTCATCATCCAAAAGCATTGTTGACGTCAATAAATCACATGTCTCTCCTCTTAAGGAAAAGAGCATTCATATTCATCCTGATTGGATTAAAACACTGCTATTCACATGAGGTAAGTCGCGCTAGGGATATAGGTAGGACCCAATCTATTGCGACTCGCCACTTTATAAGTGTGTGGTTTTAACTGCATCAGGACGAATACCATTTTCCTAAGAAAAATGCTGATAGATCGAATTGTACTCGCATCATATTTTGTTCCAATTTGAACTAATAATTTTCTTTCTTAAACTCTTATAATACATTGCATGAAAGCACTGCAAAAACTTGCAAGAGTACTTTTGGTGAAGACGAGCATATATACTATGATATATTGCTAATTGAGTTATTTGTTCAGTGTGGCTAACATTATTGAATATAGAAATTATAGCTTTGGAATTTAGATTTTTTCTGTTGGGAATAACAGATGAAGAACACCAAAAATTCTAAGTTTAACATTTGAAAACCAAGTGATTTCCTAGTACGTATTTATGGTAATACCTTGAATGTTCTGATATGATATGTGGAATACCGAATGCTCCAAGAATAGAAGAAGAAATAGAGGTATTCTTGTTGACATTCTTCACTTTTTTCTTTTTTAAAGTGATAGATTTGATTAAATTAATTTTACGATCGTCTTCTTCATCTAAAAAAAAATGTAAGAGTATTTAATGCTCTTGGATGAATCGATTTATACAAATAATTCAAAATAAATAGTCATTATAAATTAAATAGATATAGAACAAAAAAGTAAAGAGGTGATTAACAAGAGAGTTTACATGAATTGGAATGGAAGGCAGCTAATGTCAAGGCGTTTTAGATCATGACCTCAATAAGGGACCCATCCTCCATGGAGCCCACAACTCCAACAAGAGAAATAAATGCCTTGAAATAAAAGACATCTCCAAAAAAGCAACTCAGTAAAGCACAACCAAAAGCAAAAACAAAAGGAGAAAAGCATGATCTCTATTCCTATAGAAAACTATATAGAAGTCCTTAAAAACTTATTTTCATAATCCTAAGAGAAAAATGCTAAAACGAAAAAAAGAAAAAAAAAAGTGCATGATCAATGTCTATCCATCATCCAAAAGCATTATTGACGTCACATGTCTCTCCTCTCAAGAAAAAGAGCATCCATATTCATCCTGATTGGATTAAAACACTGTTATTCACATGAGGTAAGTCGCGCTAGGAATATAGGTAGGACTCAATCTATTGCGACTCGCCACTTTATAAGTGTGTGGTTTTAACTACATGAGGACGAATACCATTTTCCTAAGAAAAATGCTGATAGATCGAATTGTACTCGCATCATATTTTGTTCCATCCTAAACATGAGCCAATCTCAACAGCTTTGATGACACTAAGGAGCTCCGCTATGAGCATGCACAACACTAAAAAGGTGCTAAAAATTCCTCCACAAGAAGGAGGGCCTAGGTAACTTGGTGACTTTAATACAATATCTTAAAGGAGGATCGATACCATAAATCATCAAGTTATACACACTATTATTACTCATTGTACCATAATTATATATATCCAGCTTATCTGCTTCTTTGACAAGGGGCAAGATAAATGATAAATAAATACAGTCTGGAATATTTGTCTCATCAAACACAATTATG
>NW_010356523.1:0-526 GCF_000414095.1 Morus notabilis | reverse complement strand
ATTTTTAGAGTGGTCCGTTGGACCATTAAGTCGTTTTAAATTGTTTTTTTGTATGATAAAAAATATGTTTTTGAACAACTTCTAAATAAAAAATGATTCAAATCAAATATCATTTCACGTTATTACTAGGAAAAATAAGCAAAAAAACTTGATGCCATCATAATTACCAATTTATTGGATATATAATTATTTTAGTTATTGAAAAATATGTAACAATAACATAAACATTATATAATAAAAGTGAAAAAATTTATATTCGTCGTGCAAGCCCATCGTAATCGATGGGCCGTGTTGTGCTCTTGTCGTGTTCGTATTTATTATTGTGTCATGTCCATGTGCTTAAAGCTATAAACTCGATACAACGACCACCCACCTCATTTTATACTTAATGCAACCTATAATAATCTCGTGTCATACCGTGTTCGGCTCAAAAATTTTCATGCCGTACCATCGTAGTCGATGGGTTGCCGTCTTTCCTTGTATGATGTTGTTTTTTAGATATTATATATATATATATATATATATA
>NW_010356522.1:0-571 GCF_000414095.1 Morus notabilis | reverse complement strand
TATATATATATATATATAATTAAATTGGAGGAGTTTGCAAACTTTGCCATGTATAAAAGCCTTGTATATAATATAGTAGCCCACTGTTTAGCAAACTTTTCTCAGTTATAAGACTTTGTTTGGTTAGATTGTATATGTATGACTATATACAATATTATACATATATTTATTCGTTTTGTGAATGGGTACATAAATAAGCAGCATCACAGGGCAGCATCAATACCTGAATTTGGGTCATGGGATGTAAATGATCCAAAAGCTGGAGAAGGGTTCACTGTAATTTTTAATAAAATGAAAGAAGAAAAGCAAAACTATGGAGCTATCGAGGTCCCAACTATGCCGCCCCCACGGCCACCAACCAATCACCTGAAAGATCGGAGCAAGCGTTCTTGCGTGTCAAAGGTAGGTTGTACATATATGTAGTGCTTAAACACCCTCCCAAACCCAATTTCATATTATCACTTTTTGCTTCCGTTTATTGGAAAAATATTGGGCCCGTTTAATTCGCTGATTCGAGTTGATATGTGATTTTATGTGATAATTTTTTACTGTAATAAAAAAATTAGATGTG
>NW_010356521.1:0-524 GCF_000414095.1 Morus notabilis | reverse complement strand
AAGAACAGCCCCTACAGCGTAGTTACTTACGTCACACATGATCTCAAAATGTAAGCTCCAATCTGGTGACTGGATAATAGGGGCGGAAGTTAGTTTTGCGATGAGTGTTCAGAATGCATCCTCACAATCTTGTGTCTAGTTGAACACGACATCTTTTGCTAGGAGGTTGCTTAGCGGTCTCGCTATAGATGAAAAGTTTTGAATGAACCTCCTATAGAATCCGGCGTGCCCCAGAAAAGATCGAACATCCTTAACGGCCTTAGGGGTGGGCAAATTAGAAATGAGTTCAACCTTGGAGCGGTCGACCTCGATTCCTCTTTCAGAAACAATGTGCCCAAGAACTATGCCGGATGACACCATAAAATGACACTTCTCCCAATTGAGCGCAAGACCTTTCTCTTCACATCTTTGTAGAACGGCTTCTAAGTTGAGAAGGCACGTGTGAATGAATCTCTGAAGACTGTCAAATCATCCGTGAACACTTCCATTCATTTCTTAATCATGTCACTGAAGATGCTTATCAT
>NW_010356520.1:0-904 GCF_000414095.1 Morus notabilis | reverse complement strand
TTTAATTTATATATATTTTTTATAAAAAAATATTATAATAAATTACGAATCATAATTAAAATCATAACACTAAACATCATATTAAGAGCCCTTCTACAGTTAGATCTTATGCGTTTAGTGTATATTTATAATCATTAAATCTAATTAAAATCATATTAAAAATCTCTTTAAAGAAAAGACAGAATAAGTTTATAATATAAATTTAAAGACTAAAAATAAAGACTTAATTATAATTTATTTTTTCAGATTCTATCGTTGAAATCTCCTAAACTTAATTACAAAAAAAAAAATCATTTTACTGGATTATTCACAAGGTTTTAAAAATTAGATCTTTACTTTAAAAAGAAATAAAGGATATGAAAAACAGAGCTCCCCCGTAGGTCCAAATAACACCAAAAAAAAAAAAAAAAGAACGGGTGAAAAATATTTCATGCATAATTGACATTTAGTTTAGTATAAAAGTTCGTACTATAATTCGTAACTCATTACGATATTTTTTTTTTATAAAAAATTAACATAAATTAAAAATAATTATGAATTATAATTTTAAATCTCGTGAGTTTATATCTTTACTCTTTCATAAAGCGTAGAATTTATTTGTGAAATTTAAGTGAAGTCGATCTTTTATGAGAGGGTAGAGATTCAGTCCTATAAAGACAAATAAAAGTAATCATGTCGGTCCCGTTCATTTCGCTGATTCGAGTTTAGAATTTAAATTTTGTTATAGTAAAAAGTTCTCAAAAACAATCACATTTAATTTTTTTATTACAGTAAAAAATTCTCACATAAAATCACATCTCAACTCAAATTACAAACTCGAATCAACAAAGTGAACAGACCGTAATAAACGTGACCTGATAAAAGGGGTAGAGATGCCAGCAAAACCAGTTCAGATCTAGACTAC
>NW_010356519.1:0-494 GCF_000414095.1 Morus notabilis | reverse complement strand
TCTTGTTCCTTCAGAAATAATAAAGTTAGTCTTTCTCATAATTCAAATATTGTTGGTACTGGTTCCTTAATTAATAATATTTATATGCTTGATATTGTTACTTCTGATAATAAAATTTTGCACACTAGTGCACGAGGGACAAAGCGAAAATTAAATGAGAATTCTGTGACCCTATGGCACAAGCGTTTAGGTCATATCTCTAAACAGAGAATTCAGAAGCTTGTGAGTGATGGAATTCTTGGTCTTCTAGATTTGACAGACTTTCAAGTCTGTGTTTAGTGCATCAAGGGGAAACAGACAAACACGAGAAAATTAGGTGCTGACAGGGCTACAGACGTCTTAGCACTCATTCATACAAATATATATGGACCATTCCCTACGGCTTCATGGAATGGTCAAAAATACTTCATTACGTTCATAGACGATTATTCAAGATGCGTTTACGTATACTTAATACATGAGAAGTCACAATCAGTGGACGTTTTCAAGAAATT
>NW_010356518.1:541-798 GCF_000414095.1 Morus notabilis | reverse complement strand
GTTGTAGAGCGCAAAGAGAGCTTCGATCTAGCGGCTGATGGGCCCCGTTCCGACACCAACCATTGTCGCCATTCTGGTGCCGGTGGTAGAGCGCGAAGAGAGCTTCGATATAACCTCTGATGGGCCGGCCCCGTTACGACACAAAAAGTTGTCGCAAAATTCGTGGCGGTTGTAGAGGGGGAAGAGAGCTTCGTTATGACGGATGATGGGCCCCGTTACGACACCAAAAGATGTTGCCGTTCCCGTGGCGGTTGTAG
>NW_010356518.1:0-385 GCF_000414095.1 Morus notabilis | reverse complement strand
TAGAGGGCGAAGAGAGCTTTGATCTGACGGATTGTGGGCCTCGTTACGACACCAAAAGTTTTCAACGTTCCCGTGCCATTCGTAGATTGTGATGAGAGCTTCGATCAAACGGCTGATGGGCCCCGTTACGACACCAAAAGTTTCGCCGTTCCCTTGCCAGTTGTAGATCACGAAGAGAGCTTCGATCAAAATGCTGATGGGCCCCATTTCAACACCAAAAGTTCTCGCCATTCCCCGTGGCGGTTGTAGAGCGCAAAGAGAGCTTCGATCTAGCGCCCGATGGGCCCCGTTACGACACCAAAAGATGTTGCCATTTCTGTGGCAGTTGTAGAGTGCAAATAGAGAATAGATCTATCGGTCGATGGGCGCCGTTACACAACAAAAG
>NW_010356517.1:39004-46344 GCF_000414095.1 Morus notabilis | reverse complement strand
TCTTTTCATATATATATATATATATATATATATATTAATGTGTGTGTATTGTTTGGAATATTGAACGTCTATGTGTGCAATTCACGCATCGAGCAAAAGATATCATAAATTCTGAAGAAAGAAATCATTAAAAAGGAAAACCAAATGAAAGGGGAGAAACATCATACATGCTTGAAAGTTGCAAGACTACCATCAAGATATATACTATGAATTTTCCAAAAACTTTTGTGGCTTGAAAAAAAGAAGATGCAAATTACAGACCCGCTTGAAGGAAAGAAAGAAAGAAAGAAAGAAAAACTTGTATCTTCCAACTCAACATACATAAGTTCAAGTTCCAACCTAATTATCCTATTGCTTTAGATACGTTTCAAGCTCTAGAGATTAGGTTAAAAAATTTAATAATCATCGCGCATTTTATTTTTTTTTTAAATTTACATTATAAAATAATGATTTCCACATATAACACTATTTTGATATTTTTCACACAATCTTCTAAATTGTTGTTTTTTAAAATATAGTCTTATGGTTAATTATAGATAATTTCCGTACTTGGTACTTCCAAATCTTTTCCTTTTTCAAAGTGCATTGTAAAATTTATTTTGTTAAAATATTTTTTTCTCAATTATCTATCCTTCAGAACAATTTTTCTTTATGTGTCCTTACCCGATATTTTTTCATGCATTCCACTTGATTTTTTGTTTTTTTTTTTTCAAATATGATCCTAATAAGTATTGCTTTAACTAATTGCCTCCCTAATCTATAACTTATATAGAAGTGAAAATAAGTTTTATACTTCAAGCCAAAGGTTAAAGTAATCTAATGGTTAGAATTTATCATTTTTTCCATTTTAGATGCAGTGGTAATTTAGACTAATAGATATGGTTTATGCCTCCTTTCACACCTCACACATATTTTTACACCTCTAATCTTTTTTATTTATCTCTTTTTTCCCTTAAATTACTTCAATTTCTATTTGCTCTCTTCAATAACTAATCAAATCCCACCGTTAATTTTCTTTTGAAAAAAAATTATCGTTAATAGTTCATGTGGTAGAAGTTAGAAGGAAAGAAGGGTACGTAAATCTCTAGATCTTTTTTCTTGTTTGATGCAAAGTAATCTCTAGATCTCAAGTTTAGGTAAGGGTAGGGAGCATAAAGTCCTAAATTATTATTGGAATTTCTGGTCCTCACTCTTATTTTTCTTGGCTTTAAAAATGCAGCCAATAATTAAACTTCACTTTTTATGAAAATGTAATTCATAAAATTATCTACTGATTAAACTCTCATACTCATGTGTAATTGAAAAGACAAAAGAAGTGTTCTCTAACTTTCAAAAAAAAAAAAAAAACAAAGATTTAACATCTTATAATTTATAACTTCTTGTAGTTAAATTTAATTTAGATTAAGCGTTGGTGTACGTGATCCCGCTGTTCAATAGTTGTGTTGCTACCTTGAGTAAACTCTTCTTATTTTAGTTTTTATCATTAAATCTTGTCAAAAATCAAATCCTCTTTACTTTTTAAGTTTTTCTTTTGCATTCAACTATTGACACATTCTCCTATCATTTAAAAGTTAAAAACATAAACCACGAAAGTGCCTCTTCAATACTAGTATGTGTGTATATTATATATATGAGAGGTTTTAGCAACTAATGTTTGCTCTGTACATACAAGTACTTTGCTGATCTTCTCTTATGAGATTATCTTTCACTACCATTATAATTTCTTCTAATTGAACCACTTTTGCGTATAATCGCAAGTCAAATTTCAGGGTTTTAGGAAGAATATTTGGTTAAAAGGTTATTCCATGCATTTACCCTCTTAACTCTGCACAACCTAACATTAAATTTAAATAAATTCTTTTAAAGTTTAATTAAGTGTTAATAAAGTGCATCTGAAAGGCATAGACTGAAATTTCATATACCGATAGAGCACAACAAAATGTGTGCACAAAGAAGGGTTTGCACTTAAATATTATTGTCATCGTCAATTTGAGAGTGCTCTGCGACACTATATTAAATTTAAGAAATAATGGACCCGTTTGGTAATGTTTTCAAAATGATTTTGTTTTCAGTACAAAAATGAAAATGAGATTATTTTAAAAATCATTCTGGAACCGATTCTGAAATTACGTTTAGTGGTCTTTCAAGAGACTAGTTTGAATATGATAAAAAAGTAAAATCGTGTTTGGTTACATTTATGTTTGTTTTGAGTACATGTAATTAATAATCTTAAATTAATATATTAAGTAATATATAATTGATAATTATTTAGCACATAAAAATTAATATATTAATAATATAATAATAATGGATAAATTATCATTAATGATTACATTAGTAATTAAACTATATATATAATAAATTAATATGCTAAATAATTAAAAAATAGTAATTAATAATCAGTTATAAGTAATTATTAATGTTAGTAACATACATATTTATTAGTTATAAGTAATTAATAAGTGTATTAAAAAATGATTAGTATATAAATAATATATTAATATTAATTTACTATTTAAATAACTATTTTTTAGTTACATAATTAAATAATTAGTTAATTAGTTCCTAACATTTATTTAATAATCTTTTATTTGATATATTGCATGATCAATTTTTGATAATTATTCTTCAAATACTGACGAATTACTAATTATCAATTATTAATTACTATTGATTAGTATATTACATAATTAATTATATTTAATATTGATTATTAATTGAGTAATTTCTATTTTTTATTTATCAACTATTTATTAATTAATAGATTATAATTAATATATATGATTGATATATTATTATTAGTTATTTATTTAATAACCTAATATTAATTATTCTATTATTAATATATTATATAATCAATATTCGACAATTAATCTTTAACTAAATAATTAAGTACTATTATTATTTATCATTTTTATTAATAAAATTAAAAATTGAATAATAATAATAATTTAATATTAATTAATAATTAAGTATTACTGTAATGACTAAGAAAATCCTAGACATTAGATAATACAATTTATTTATTTAAGCCAAGAATTTTCCTAGAAAATATTATATTATTTTGTGAATGGAGGATTTATGGAATTAATATATGTATTCCTAAATTCTATAGCAGATTTCATGTTAAGTTCATGTTTCGATCAAGTAAATTCGATCGATAAATTCTCACCGTATTTTAAGGCGGAATAATTTTTAGTACAAGTATAGTTTGAGAATCTTAATTTCAAGAATCTCCAAGCACAGCACGATGTTAGCAGCGTATAAAAAAAAACGCACTGACATTTTAAAAGAAGAAAAAAAATCCTTAATTCCCAGACAGTTAGGTTAAAGTCACAAGATAAATACCCATAGTAGAAGGGTACAATGTGAGTTCAGGAGTTGACACCGTCATAAACAACGTCATTCTCAAACTATAATGTAGAATAGTTAAATTTAGACTTTGTTCAGTCTAAAATTAATTTCAAGACTTGAAACAGTTCAAAATATTAAGCGAGTAAGAATATAAAACAATATTGAATTATTCAGAAATTAATGTTGGACTGTAAGTAGTAGATTAAATTACGTGAGCTAAATTAATTACCTCTAATCAGTATAAATTTAATCTGTTTAGAGGAAATATTTGAGGATAAGATCAAGCACGTAATATTGCCTTAATCAGACACTTTATATAGTGAAATTATTAGGGTACTCTCACTTTTTCTCTCTTATTCCCGCTCACACTCTCTCTCTTCTCTCACGTTTTCTCACAAAACCATCAATGGCCTTTTTTTTTTATATGCAACACGGGATTGAACCCGTAACTCTCTATTAAATCTCATTCTACTTAAATTTTTCAGTACCACTAGACCAAAAGGTTTTAGGTATTGTTGCCTAATTTTTATTACATATTATAATTTTTTTCTTTTAATCAAATGTTAAACTAATTTTCTGAAATTTCATTATGTATTATAAAACTATTATTATAAATTATTTGCTTGATCAATTTTGGTATTTTTTGATATTTATAGTTGTAAAGTTATAATATTTATTAAAATTTAATGAAAAGATAATCATTATTAAATAAACGTGTATAAATAGTAATTGATTATTTCCCTAGCCTTAGAAAAAGTGTTTCCTGATAGCAGTAGTTTTAATTTTATTTTTACTGTCTCACCGTTAATTGTTACAAGTTATAATTATAGTTACACAAGTTGTTATAATATGCAATATAATCACTAATTATTGTAATTACTGAAATAATTTGTCGCTTCCTTTAAAAAAATAATTGCTGAAAAGAGTTAAAATAAAATAATCAAAAGCAGTGATATCTCTCAAATATTTCTTTCAGTGCTAACTATTGAAAACAAGTCTATATATACCACATATATATAATATGAGAGAGATAAAGAATGCAGTGCTAACTATTGAAAACAAGACTACATATATAATATGGGAGAGAGAAAGAAGGCAAGAGTTGATGACAATTTTACAACACAAATAAAAATTGACCAATTAAGTTGGCTAATCCGTTCGAGTCATGTCATCATACTTCTTGAATATATATATATATATATATATATTATAGAAAGAAATGTAGCACTTGCTATTTTAATTGATATTATATATATATTGATATGAAAATATAGGTTAAATGTCATATTGGAGATATGAATCACATATATCCGGGGATGCTCCTCTCCAATATAACAAATCACGTGTGTTTAGCAATTAGCGAAACCGTGATTCCATGCTTTTGGATGAGGTGAGATCTCCATCACCTCCCAAATCAAGTAATTTCTCATAATCTCGACAAATACCATTTGAAAATGCATAAGTATTAATTTTTAATCCTTACTATTGACTAGTAGGATCAGTTTGGCATTGTTGTACTGTTACAAATTTATGTTGTTGTTGTGATGTTAGTCAGAAGTTGCTGTAACCAGAAACATGTAGGTGTTTGGTAACTTTTTTTAAAAAAAATTGCTATGAATACCAAAAGCATAATTTTAGGTGTCTGGTAAACTATGTATAAAATTATTGTGAAGATGTATAATGACTAAAATATACATACTTTAATGCACATACTTATAATTAGTTTGATCTCTATTTTTATAGTCAATATTCATAATATTTATACACTACAATACTTAAAAAATTTAATTTTCATTTGATGAATTAAAATATCTTTAAAAAAATTAATTTTATTTAAGGAGATAAATTATATATCTATAAAAAAAATCAAATAACGTAAAGAACTGAAGGTAAATTATTTTTCAAACTTGCAACATTATAATAAAAGTATATTATTAAAATTTAGCATAATATATTTATTAAAGATTTTTAATTTTCAAATAAACATTTAAAATAAAATATACTCTTTAAATTGATTGATTGGGAATTAAGTTTTATTATTAGGGTAATTTTAGTAAATTTGGACAATGATAGCATAAGTTATTGTGGAAAAGCAACCCCTGACTTGCTTATCAAATTTTACTGTGGGGCAACAGTTTTTAGAAACTGTTGGACAAAAGCAAGTTTTGCCAAATACCCTGACCTGTTGTAACTTTTAAAAAAAAAAAAAAGAAGCTAAAAACAGCCTCCTAAAGCAATGTCAAACAAGCCCGTAATCTTTTTAGTTAAATTACTAGATTAATAAAAGGATGCTAATTAAAAAAAAGAGATAAAAATACAGATTATGCATTATTAAGAGTAAATTCAGTAATTTTTTTGATTTTTTTCTCAAGATATTCTTATGTAATAATATGTCTGACATTTTTGGGACACAACTTTTTCATTATGCATGGACAAAACTTTAGAACCCTAAAATGGTCTGCTTACACAATTAATCTATAACATGCATAAAGTATTGAGAAGCATGTGAATGGATTAGCAACGTTGCACTATCATATTTTTGTTTTACAAATTTAAGAAATTAATTCATAGGAGGAGAATATATATTGCTTTCTCATTTACCACCCAAGGTGGGACCTATTTATGAAAGTCTCAATTGGTATATAAGCAATCTAATTATATTTTATAGATTTCTCTTTGTCCTTGCCATAGTTATTATTGTTATGTTAATAAATTAGCACACTTAAGAATTGTCAAAGAGTTTTTTTTAGTTAATATCGAAAAAGTTGAAGGCTTTACAACTTCTAAATCCAAGAGTGCGTCATCGGTTTCGTGGATTAAGCTCCTCTTAGCAAAGCCAAGTCCTTTAGATTAGGCATACTTGGCAAAAGTCACTTGGGTTTAGGGAGACAAAAGGCCCCATTAGCTGTCTTAGAATTCAAAGCAAACCCTTAAAGCTGTAGGAGAAATTTAGATGCCAAATGACTTGTCAAATTATTATGTCCGAGCCCCTTTAACGTTATGCAAAATCACGCATGCATGAAGAAGGGAGAAAAGGAGATCCCAAAAAAAGAGATAAAACTTATGAAACCAAGAGCTCATTCCTAACACTTCGTTGTTCTTCTTTATGGGGGCAAAAATTGTATCTATCAAGTTATAAGCACCATCTTTCTTAGTGATGTTCATTATCAATTTCCTACATTGTCCCGGTTATGATAAACTAGATAGATGGTCCCAAAATCTTGGCCTATTATTATGGCTTCAAGAAGAAATTCTGAGTGTCTAGGCATATATGGTTGTCACTGAATTAGACAACTCAACTCCCCTCAAGTCATCATCGTGGGAAGGGGAAAAAAAGGGAAAAGTTTGATGAGGTGTGTCTTCTGGAAAGGTGATTCCAACTTTTTAAAACTTGTCAAATAAAAACATTTTTGCACTTTTGGTGAATTTTATGAATGTATGTTTCGAGAGAGAGAAATAAAGAGATCATTTATAGGATTTGGGTGATTTTGATATAGTTCATTGATAATTAACATGATTTCACTTGCGTGTATATCATTTTTTTTTTCTTTTTTGTGGGGGTTAAAAAGATTTTGGATTTCAACAATGCAGGAAATGAGTTTCCGTAAAGTTCTATATTTTACAGGAAAATTGATGTGGAGGGTATGTTAAAATGCGGTCCATGGATTTTCAATTGCTTCATGGTGTTGCGTACGGGCATCTGTGGTGAAAGTTTTAGAATGATAAAAAAAAAACAAAAAACAAAAAACAAAACCGACAAAACAATCAATATTTTTAGTTCAATTGAACCTAATAAGATCACTCAATATTCAGTATCACGAACTAAGAAGCAAATTATTCGATATTTCCAAGATTTGAATAAGGCCTAAATCAATCACAATCAAATGTCTTCTAGTGTTCTTTTGCAGGAAAAAAAAAAAAAAAGAAAAGAAAAGAAAAAGGAAAGGTCTTCCTTGATTCGTTTAATGTCATCTTTTTTTTTTTTT
>NW_010356517.1:31340-38596 GCF_000414095.1 Morus notabilis | reverse complement strand
GAGTTTTTCCTTGGTTTAATATTTTTCTAAGACGAATTTAGTATTTCACTATTTTACCTTTTCCCTTTGAATACTCTCTTAGGGTGCGTTTTGTTAGGAGAAAAAGAATGAAATGAAAAGAAAAAGAACTTCATTCAGCTGTTTGGTTAGCTTTAAGATAAAGAACAACTATGCGCCGCTGTTGCTCCTGTAAAGCCCTCCTCGCTTGATCGTTGACCTGGCAACCCTCCTCCGCCAACTTCTATTCCTCCTGCCACCCTCATTGTCGCCGTTCTCCTTTACCTAAACAGAAAAGTGTACTGACGATGCAAAAACGAAAGGGACCCAGATGAATATGTGAACAAATTCATGAGTCACGAGTTTTGAACATTCATTCAGGTAAGGATTTTTTGAATAATCTTCCAAATGGTTCATCATATATACAAATGGGCTTGCACAGTTAGTAAAGTCCACAAAATAGACAGTCCCATGTTAAATCATCAAAAGCCCATTATAGATATTGATTCAAGATGCAGTAAAAAAACCATCAAACCCAAAATGCCATATTTACAAGAAAAATCATTCAAGAACCAGTTGAAAAGAAAAAGATTTTTAAAAAAAAAAATTGAGACCCAAAGTCCAACTTCGCCGCTCTACTCGCCGAAATCGGTTGCTTGCCTCATCGGATCTGTCGCCTGAGTGTCACTCTCGTCCTCGCTAGATCTGCCACTCCTCTCCAGATCCAATGTTATCTGACAAACATAAGTGCTCATCTCAGACTTTCTATCTCAATTGTTGGGCACTTTCGCTGCCTTCCTCAGTCCTCCTACTCTCGCCTTCTTTGACATGTTGTCATGTCGGAAGGGTCTTTTTGGTGCTAGTCCGATGAGTTTTCTTGGTAGCCATCAATTTGTTTTTCTTTTCTTTTATTTATTTATTTATTTGGCTGAGATTTTTGATGAACAACGTGCTACTCAGATACAATGACCGAGAAAATTCTAATATTACTTTATGTAATTTATGTAACTAAATTATAGATTTTTTAAATAATGATATGTTTTGTAACGAAGGATTTATATAATTAATAATATTATTCTAAAATTCTATATAAAAATTTTATGTTAAAAATTTTTATATTATGATTCGGTCGATAATTTTCATTGCGATTTAAGACGAGAGAAATTTTTAATTCCATTATGACTCGTAATTCTATTCAGAAGAATTTCTGAATATTGTACAGTGTTAGCAGCGCTCTGAGATGCACTCTAACATTTAAAGAAATCCTTAATTGCCAATTAGTAAAATCGTTGTTACGCGAGTCGTGTTTTCGATAAAATTGTAAAGCCGGGCTCAGAAATCAACACTGTCGGTTATTATGAGAGTTTAAGACACATATGTTAAAGTCAGATTTTACGTTATTTTAAGACAAATTTTAAAGTTCGAAAACAACTTGAATAATCTACGCGATTTTAAATCTAAACCGATATTAATTTCTTCCGAATATAGTGTTGGACTGTGATTTAAACAGTGGATTGAAAACCATTGAAAATTATTTATCCTGTTAACTGATCTAGAAATTACTGTCAGTACAAGTTTAATCAGTTTAAGAATGAATCTTTAGGAGACAAAATGGAGACAAAATTTTAACTTTGATATGACAAAGGTTTTAAGTCATCATTAAGTGTAAATTTTCTCTCTCTTCTCACTAAGTATGACCAGCCATACTAAGTATGACCAGCCAAATTCTAATCCATGGAGCTTGATTAAGAAGGTCTTAATTAGTGATAAGTTAGCTTAGCCATTTGTCTATATATACCACAACTTAGAATTAAGTTCACTTCTACTATTTCCTTATTTTTTTTCACTTTCTCTCTCTTTTCCTCTTGTTTGGCCGAACCCCTCAAGTTCTCTCTCTCAAAATTTTTCCACTTCTCTCACACAAGGAAGACTTCAAACCACAATCTAGAAGCAGGAGAAGGAATTTGTGTAGGAATTCTTAACACTTTTAAGGGTAAAGAGCAAAACTTTTCTCCTTTGATTTTCTTTGTTCAAAGTTCTAATTTTTTCTTAAAAGTTTAAATTTTTGTAAGAATTTCTTACTTCGGTGGTCAAAATCATTCCTCTCCGAAGGTTTGTGGTAAGATTCTTTAAAACTTATCTTGATCATTTCAACTTTAAGAACAAAGTTTGGTTTAATTACAAAGTTTTGTATTTCTATTGTTTCTATGTGTGTTAAAAGGTTAGATCTTCACATGTAAGGAGTTTTAATGTTAAATCCATGTTTTTGAATTTGTATTTTATGGTCTAAGATTTTTGTTTTGTGTGTTTAGAAAAAAATCTAAGTTTTGCATGTTAATTTTAAGAGGTTAAATATGCAATAATAATAATAATAATAATAATAATAATAAGTTGACAACTTTTTGTTATGGTTTAAAAATTTAAGTCCACTTTGATTTAAAATCCAGAGCTGTTAGAAACCAAATTGAGAAAAAATATGTTCACGAAAGTTGTAGATCTCGACGTACTTAATATTTCTTCGTGACAAAGAAAAATCTCAATTCCGTGTCTAAAATGTGTTTTTAGACGTTTTTCAAAAACTACCCAGAATTTCATAAAAACTGTCCAAAACTGTCAATTTGAGTTAGTTTCTGTTTTACTATTTTTGGACCCTTTAGAGGTCAATTTTAGGATTTCTAACACTAAAGTCTTAAAGGTTTTAACATTACAGACAAATCCATGTGACTGTAAAAAATCAATATTCTAACTCTAGGATGCGTTTTTGGGCCGTTTTCAAAAACTGTGCAAAATAATATTTATGTAGCCACTATTTTTAAGATTTCGGTCCGTTCCGAGGCCGAATCTTGTTTTTCGTGAAATATAAAACTTTTAGATCACGACAAGACGAAGAAACTTCACAAAGCTCAGATTTTAAGAATATAACTCTAAGACGTAGTTAATTACAAATGAAGGAAAAACAAAAAAAAGTTCACATGTTAGATTTGAAACGGTTCAGATTTCTAGTGAAGAACGTTTTCTGAAACGTTTGAATCCAAGTTTTACAGGAATTGAAAGTTTAAGACAAAATTTAATAAACAAGGCCAAATAGGAAATTTTAAAAGGTTTACAAACTTATGGTTATCTTCTAAAAATAATCACTAAGTGCTTCCCAGCACTAATTTCTAGTAATCGACAATATTACTAGCGGTAAAATATGATTTACTAACGATTTTCAAAATAGGATCGAGTTGAGAATTTCTATAAAAGCACTAGGTACGGGCCCAACACCCATACTAGGCCCGTAACTTTTCGACACGCACTAGTAAATGAATGTTGTAGGCATGTTGTAGACTAATGGGGCTTAATACAATTTTGAGCTCAATCTAAGAAATAATATGAATTGGTAACTTAGACATAGACCATGGTTTAGATAACTAATTAAAAGATTAAGTTATCAACCTAGGACCGATTAGCAAAGGCAATTAAGGAAAATTATACGATAAGGATTTATTAAAATAATCTTTGTGATATGTAAGAAGTTAAATGATCCTTATTTAAAAAGAAAATATTTTCTCAGTATAGAAATAAATTCATAAATAGACTAAGCTAATAGGTTAGCTTATAATAAATAAGTTAAACTCACACCCTCAATAGGTTTTCTTTACAAAACACAACAGTAGAGGTTAACCTCGGCGAGTAATATAGTCCCGACCTTGGTTGATAGCAGGTAACTAAGAATCTGGTCTACAGTATAAATAAGTTTAAAAAAGAATGGTATACATGTTTTATGCACATGTTTATGCTTAACGTTATAGTATGCTATGCCATGACATATCGCATGCTTACTATTAAGATATGTATGATTAATAATAACATTTAAGAGTGTCGTACCAACCTTTCGA
Organism: Morus notabilis; assembly: GCF_000414095.1. Lineage (NCBI taxonomy): Eukaryota > Viridiplantae > Streptophyta > Magnoliopsida > Rosales > Moraceae > Morus > Morus notabilis. The sequence goes on along the minus strand of NW_010356517.1, from coordinate 34,718 downwards.
CCTACAGAGAGGATTTGAGGTATGAGGAGACAATCATTCAATACATGAAGACATAAATTAGGGTCACGGTGTAGTTGGAGACCTTGCAAACTTTCTCTACCCGTTGATCGTGTGCACATCTCAGTACGTACACTCGGGCCCAGAGGAACAATAAAATAGGTTCATAAAAGAGCAAATTGGTACATGCATTATTGATATACTTTAAGCACTCTATTTTAATTAGCGGGACTTAGTTCTTATTTACTGAGTATAAACTCACCCTTAGGATGTATTTATACTGTAAGAATACGAGACTCCAAATATTGACATTGAAGAGGGTTACATTACCATTACTCATAATGGAAGAACAGATACTTTGCCATATCCAAAGCAAGCAAGCTCATTCTATCATCTGAGTAAGGTTCATGATTCGAATAATATACATGACGTTTGGTTCATGGATTCAAAATCATGATTTAGAACTATTCTCGATTTACGTGTGTTTTTTGTGAGAAAAAATAATGTAGAGAACCACGAACTATGATTCGAATCATGACATGAATCTAACAACCAAACAACCCGTAGCCTTCACTTGCAAGGCTTGGGGGATCAGAGCCACTGACCTAAACCAAGGAGTGGTTTACGGGGATAAAACAGAGGAAATTGAGATGCATGAAGAGCTATGCAACAGGCTTGATTACGACGATGTGTTTGGGACCGCATTGAGAATGGGAAATGGATACCACTCGCATTTTAATTCTGCAATATGCTTTCTTATGATAAGACTTTTAAATTGAATGCATGCAATATGGTTTTAAGAAGACCGACACTTCTTATACAATTTAAAAATTACTATCTATTAATTTAATATTAAAGTTAAGTTTATTTTCCTTTATTATATGATATATAAATAAAAAAAATATTCACAAATTCAATTTAATTAATTCAAGTATTTTAAGTGATTACATGTTAGTGTGTTTAAGAGATGATTATTTAGTTAGGGTCGTCACATGAGAAGATGGGTAATTTTGTCAAAGTAACAATAATTATTATTCATTCCACCCATTTATGGTCATGTGAGGGAAGCTTTTTAATTTTTATTTAATCATCATTTTGTTGGATAATGTCATGGTATGGCCACAATATAGGTTTAATCGATTTTTTCCATAATAATAATAATATTATTATTTTTTTAGAATACACCATATCCTGTTCATTTCACCGATTCAAGTTTAAAATTCGAGTTTTGCTATAATAAAAAGCTCTCAGAAACAGTCACATTTAATTTTTTTGCTACAGTAAAAAGCTCACATAAAGTCATATTTTAACTCGAATCAGTGAACTAAACGGGCCCATAATATTCTTCAACTCTTGCAGAAAAAGCTGAAGAGAAAAACATGACCGAGTAATTGCTTGGACCAAAAGAACTCAAACTGTCTTTGACTCGTGGAAGACCCAGAAGTGCAGTTGCAAATTTTATTAACTTCTTTGTACTATGAACGTGGGATATTGAAGGATATGCGAAAAACTTGCCTCACCCAAAAAAAAAAAAAAACAACCTCTTCCTCCACTTTACACCCACGTTTCAACCCACTATTTTTTATTTTTAGTTTTATTTTACTTTTAAAGAAACTCAACCCATTATTCCCCCTTTTTTTTTCCTCTATATAACCCAGCATTTCAAGATTCATCAAACTCTTTCCTCTACATAATTATTTTCAAGGCCAAAACAACAAAAAGCACTACTTCGTAGCTGACTGAAAAATGAGAGGAAGAACATCTCTCACTCGTACGCCTGTGGTCCCGTTAAGAGACCCGAGAACTCCACCAAAAGACTCTCCAAACTCATACTTCATTACCATTACAATCTCTCAGCGCAAAATAAGCATCAAAATTCCCAAGTTACTTGCCAAGATCATGCAAAAACAACTTCATGGCTACAAAAGGACCAACCCCAAAAAGCACCTTTTTCGGAGAAAAGTGCTTTCCATCTTCACCAATGCCTTCGGCAACAAGAAGTCACCAGTCCGTGGTCATGGCTTAGGTGATTCGGAAAGTGATATGAGAACAAAGGTTTTCGGCTTCATCCAAGACAAAAGCAACAAAACCGAGCGTAACACCAACGCTTTTGGTCATTGTGGCGAACACGTTTGCATTGCAGATGGTAATTTTCCTACTGGCATGACAGTGATTGGGAAGCGGGAAAGTTCGAGAATGTTGATCAAGGTTTCATCCAAAGTCCTGCTGCCCCAGAGGAGGTGGAGATGGAAAAGGATAGGGCCCCTGAGGAAGGCGTTTGGTAAGGAGGGTTCAGAGCTCAAACGCATTAAAGCTACGAAAGGAGGAGGAGAGAGTTTGGAGCTATGCAAGAAGAGGATCCTAATAGGGAGGAAGTGCAAGCCATTGAACATTTCTGGTACTCTTCAATATGATAAAGATAGCATTTTGATACCTGAGGAGCTTCCTTGAATTAAGCAACTTTTACGATGCAATTCTTTTGTGAACATTTTCCCCCTTTTCTATTCTAAAGTAGAATTTTCTTTTATTTTTTTATTGTAATAAAATGAAAATACTTTGTTTGCATCATTCCTATATTTCATACATCAATTAACTAATCTGCTCCGGTTTTCTGTGTTTACTCTGACCATGGCGAGGAACTGTAAAAGTACTTAAATTCCATCTGTGGTACTGTAGCGGCATAAGAATTAAGTTAAGATTTGTAACTGAAAAGATATACAAATTCATTATAACGAAATTACAGCCGTCAAATTTCCTGCATTGCCATATCAATCGAAGAGTAAACTGTCAGGTAAATCTGGCACTGAAGAAGCATTTGTGATTCTAAACATATACGGAGCTCATAGTAAGAAAAATGCAACATTTGAACATAATGCAGCAGTGTAATCCAAGGAATGCATGTTCTAGAATATATGCTTATCAATAAGTCCACACACCTTTAAAATAGTCAAACAGCACTTTAGCTAAACCTTAAGGGGCTTCAAACCCAGAGATGCCCGGAGCCTGTTCGCTTCTGCAATTTCTGGATCTGGATGGTCTGTCCCGTCGTCCTTCTTCTCCTTCTTTTCTTTCTTCTTCTTCACCTCTTCCCTAGTGCTATTGTCCTCAGCTCCATCCCGTCTTCTGGGACTGATGCTACTGCGATGTCTCTTGCGATGATCCCCACCATCCCGATCCTTGCGATCCCTACTCCTACTTCGGCTCCTCGAATGACTCCGACGACGACCACGGTCTCTGTCTCTCCTCTCCCGATCTCTACCTTCCCAATCCCGATCTCGATCCCTATCACGACCATAATCCTTTTCATCTCTAAGACGATAACGGTCTCGGTCCCTGTCCCTATCTCTATCCCTATCCCGGTCCCTGTCCCTATCTCTTTCC
>NW_010356517.1:3165-31330 GCF_000414095.1 Morus notabilis | reverse complement strand
CCCTATCTCTTTCCCTTTCTCTATCACGATCCCTGTCCCGGTCTCTGTCTCTCCCGCGTCCTCGTTCCCTATCATAGCCTCTATCATAATCTCGATCCCTATGCAAAGAAGCCAACAGGAGAGACATTTCAGTTACCAGATAACCTTCTTAATCTGTTGTTAGAACACAATATTTTGCACGTCATTTAACACATAACCTTCTTAACACGTCATATTTCTTATCTGGAAGGCGGAAATATATAATACATCTCAAATATCACATCGACAAGAGGAACAAAATCACTTAGATAGCATTTTGGAAGAGAATCAAGAGATTGTCATGAAATTTCAAACACCATTCTAGAAGTGCAAGCGATAATAGTTCAACGGTGAAAAGAAGCCAGAACAAAAGCTAAATTGAAAAATATGTCAGAGAACAAAAAGATGCTAATATATGAGTGTGAGCATGTTTGATGATTAGGCCTCAAATCCACAATAACAATGAAAGAAAGGTTGTACGATCCATCATACTTCTCAGCTGTACACTGTCAGTACAGAGAAACCTGGCAGGATCATAGAAAATTACTATAGGAAGCAATAGTAAGCCACGGATGGCTTAAAACGCCATGGTGGAGACATCAATGATTAATTGAATATACTAGTGTGAACTAGTCTGAACATATATAAAACATTAAAACCTAACAAACAGCTTCCATAATTCATAACCTAAACCTTCACGTTACATTTGAAATGAGCAAAAAGCATAGAATTTCCTCAATAGTGGCAAAATCAATTCACTTATTTTAAAGGATTATGATGTCAGTATTATAAACAATTAGAAATATTCAAAATCTTTTAATTAGATATACACGCACAAAGGAACATAATTAAGAAGGATTGAAGAAAGGCTTTCTACCTATATCTGTGACTGTCATGTCTTCTATCCTTGTCTCTGTCCCTTACAGGGCTCCGACCACGATAATAATCCTGCCCAAAAAACAATTTTCCACATTCAAATTTAAAAACAACCAAGAATCAGCATACCCAATTCAAAACCATTACCAACTAGCAACTAATGGAAAGGAAAAACATGTAAACCTTTTCATGAGCATCATCTTCTAGTCCATCATCAAGTTGCTCAGCGTCCTCTTTGTCTTCCTCCTCCTCAAAGTCCTCCTCAAGAGCACTCTTTCTTGGTTCCAGTGTACCAATTGACTCAAGAGTCCATCTGATACCACAAAAAAATAAATAAATAAAATACACACACACACACACACACACACACATATATATATATATATATATATATGAGCTTAAAAACTAAACTTCAACACAAATAGAGTTTTCTTTTTCTGACAAATTCAAGTTAAAAAAAGCGACCTTTTTTTAATCCTTGGCAACGCAATGTCACAGGAATAATCCTTGGTCAGAAGCTCATCAATAACCTCATCCACATGAGTCAAGGAAAAATCTAAAACATCAGAGCAAAAAGAAATAAAAATTGAACATTACAGTAAAATATAGATATATAGTTGCAAAATGAATAAATTAAGGAAAATTAATCTTACTTCCATCGGCTAATTTTCGCCTAATTTTACGATAATCGTTATAAAGAGGCTCTAGGTATTGGTAAACATCGGTGTCAGAGCCAGTGAGACGCAGATAAAACGCACCGAGAACTCGCACGTACCTGAAACCAAATACACAACAAAAACTTCAAATTCAATCACACGAAGAAGAGGAAGAGGAAGAAGAAGAAAATGGAGAGATTGCAGGCTAGGGTTTTGGTTACGAACTTGTAATCGTCGTTCTTGATGAACTCGATGACGATCTCCTTCTCGGGCTGGATCTGGAGCATCTTCATGACGAGGCACATGAAGGGAGTGGGCTTGCGGTTGCCGCCGAAGGTGCCGCCGACGTGGTCGAGCTCCATGGCCTTGTCGACGAGAGTCTCCGCCGTGAGGCCGAAGCACTGCTCCTTCCAGTAGGTGTTCTGGTAGATCTTCGACCGGACGATCTTCTCCACCAGGTTCTGAGGGTTCGTCCCACGTATGCTCTTCGCCGCTGGGTCCGTACGGTTCGCCATTGTTAGTGAGAAGAAACCAGATGGGAGCTAGAGAGAGAAACCCGCCTAATTTTTTTAACCCTAAACAGGGTTGGGACTTTACGAGAGATTGAGAAAGGAGGTGGGGAAGTATTATAGAGAAGATAAAAAATAAATTAAAAAGAAAACCCCTTTTCCTTTTATCCATTCCAAAAAAAAAAAAAAAAATGATACTACATCTCCATCCGCAATTTGTTACACGGCTAGTGTTGAAAGTTTTTTCTTTTCTTTTTTTAGTAGACATTATTATTATATTAAAGGAGAGCTTAGATTATGTTGATCAAAATTTATGAGATGTTTGGTAAAAAAATTTATATCCTAATTTAAATTATAATTCATAATTATAATCTTATTACTCTAATTTATAAATCAAACTTCTTCTCAATTTGTTGTCTTTTTATAGTAGAGTAACAATTTTGCCCTTAAATTCCTGTTTTATCCTTCTGCCGGTACTGCGTGGTCTTTCCGTTCCTCTCTAATTGGTTGATTTTACTGTTTTGCCCGTTCTCGCCCTTCATTGGGCAGGAGACTTTTTTGTATTTTTCCTTCTCTTTTCTTCTCCTTCTTTCCTTCCTCTTCTCCTTCTTCGAAGAAGCTACTAGGTTCTTCTGAGAAAAAAAAAAAAAAAAAACCAACCGGTTTTTCCTTTCTTCTTGGTGCCAATTTAGGCGCTCACAGTCTGATCCCACCAAACTCAATTTTCCATCCCATCAAATTCTCTCTCTCTCTCTACGACGCTGAATTCTTCTCTGTCTAAGATTGACAATTTCACTTTCTCAAACTATTTTGCTTTAGAAGGTACCAATCTCCACCATCTCTTTTCATGATGTTTTTTTTGTCTCTTCTCCCTTTTTTCTCCACTGATTGTTGTTGTTGTTATTTTCTTTAAATGTTTGAATTTTGTGCTTTTTTATACAATACCCTCTTATTGTTGTGCTTTTTTATACAATACCTTCTTATTGTTGTGCTTTTTCTGTTGATAACGTTTTTCAAGGGACAATTCTGCAAGTACGCTCCTTCATGTCTCAGGTCCATAATCTTCCTCTCATTTTCAAAGTTTTTTTTTTCTTTTTTTAATTTGGTGTTATATATGTGTGTGTGTGGTTGCAGTAAAATCTTTTGAATTGTAGATTTCTCATTATGAATGAAACTGTCATGCGAAACGAAATATAGGCGCTTAGAGGAAAGGCTCGGAGAAAGAAATTGTTGTCTCCAAAGGGCATGGATGTACGCCCAATAATGGAGGTTGTTAAAGGTGCTGCTTTTGGTATATTACAGGTAAAACCTGTGCATTTGTTCATAATTTTTCTGTGAGAAAAGGGTTTTAATCTATTGGGTTTCTTCACATTTGTCTGATTATCTATTTGCTTGCCAAATTATTATTATTCTTATTAAGAAAAGAATTAAGGTGATGTAGAACTAAAGAGAGAAGAAAAAGAAAAGGAAGGGAAGAGATTTAGAAGAGAAATTAGGAAGAAATTTGAGAAAGGAATGAGGAAGAAGAAATCAAGAGTGGGAATAATACTGAAATTGTATTCAATACTCATCAATTACATAGCTAAGCCTATTTATAAATATACAAGGTGATAATTGTACCTATATGTTTGGAATTTCTGTTTGTGGGATTCATTGGCTATGTTCTGATCAATGGCCATTTGCTTTCTATAATCAAAAAATGAAAAAGATTGTCCTTTACTTTTGTTAATGATTTATGGTTACCCTTCTGCCTGATAAGCTTAGCGGTGATTTGTGCTGTAGAAGGCTTTGTTGGTTATGTTAAAAGATTCAAAGGCTTTACGTGTTTATGAGGAATGTAATAGGGATGGGCCTGATTACTTTGATTACTATACATGTCAAGTTGTAGAGTTGCTATCAGAGGATGAAAATTCTCTACCTTTGACTTTGCAACCTCCCAAGTTACCCAGAAGAGAATTTGGCGAAGCCAAGGGGGATTCTTTATTTAGTAATGCAATTAATATTATGCTGTCGAATTTCCAAAGAGAAAGATTGAATTTCCAAAGAGAAAGATTGAAGGCATTGCTTCAACAAAGTGCGATTGTCCTTACTGCAGAATCTGATAATGTCTTCACTTTCAATTATGTAACAGAGTGATTTATAGCTAGATCTAGCAGTGCTTAAGTTGGAATAAATCTTGAAGATGAATGAAAGTCAAATACAACTTTTTTTGTTAAATTTTTAGTTTTTTTTTTTCTTGAATTGGTTTTCTGTTGTATTCTTTAAAAAATAGGATTAGGATGATCCACTTTTTAGTGTAATTTGATGAACATATTATCAACTAGGGAAGTACTTGAACAAGAGGCATGCTTAGATGCGTTGATCTCTATTATATTGGACTCATCGACCAATCAAATGGCACATCAAATGCTTTGATCTCTATTATGTTGATCTTTTTTTTTCTTTTTTATTTATTTTTTTGTATTGATTGGTGAGTTATCTGTAAAGTGACAATTGAAACGTTGCAGCCAACGTTGTTCGAAACACAATGTACGTTAGGATTACCATAATTTCTGTCACGGTTAGTTTCTAAATTTCAGGCTTTTTTACCCTTTATTTCTGTTTAAATGTGTGCTCTGAAATTGAATACTGTTGGTTTTATAATGTTTTTGTTATGTTCGTTTTGTTGTTAGGTTTTGCCAAGGAGTATGGTTTATGTGCAAAGTATTGTTGCTGTGTGAGCCAAACAATTGGAAGGTTTGCTTCACAAATATTGATGTTATTTAAATTACAAGGTAGATTGTGTTGAAAAGTTTATACTTTATGTTGAATTTTTGTTTTAACAACTGTGTTTTTCTTAACTTTCTTAGGGATTTGAGTGAAGTAGAAACTAAGCAAAAGATGCTTGAGGAGTATTATTTTAAATTCTGAAATTAGGTGGAATATAAAAGCTTGGTTTTGAATTGAAAATTGATGGGATTTGTTGGTTTTGTTATTAGGCTATCAAGAACGCTCGAGAAAGGGACGGGACGTCTCTACTTCGGGCTGTAAGCTTCCATTTTCTCTGTTTGGTGTTTACTTTCTTTCACTCTTTTTTCTAAACCAAAAGATGAGAGAACGAATTTGATTGTTGTGGAATTCTTTTTCTCTTCATTTGTTTTGTTTTAGAAGTTCCCATTAATGAATTATATGTATATTGTCAGCGTATTTTCTATAAAGTTTTAGATTGTTTTAGTGCTAATCTCTTCACTTCATTTTTCTCTTCTTCTAAGTTGGCTTTTTTGTGTGGGCAGTTGTGAATTTTCAAGCACAAATTCCTTCTCTCTTTGGTTATATTTCACTCTCACAGTCTCTCACACATTGACTCTGAGATCGCTTCAGCTTCTTAAATCAGGTATTTCTTTCTCTCTCTATATATATACATGTATGTATATATATTATGTTTGGATTTTTTTGTTCTCTTTGCTTTTACTATTCAAATCAAAACTTATTTGTCTATATGGTATGTTTCCTTTTTGATTTACACTACATTATTATATAGATATATCTATATGTATATAGGAATTGTCTCTAATCCGGTACTGGATTGGAGCGGCACATGTATATTTTCTTTAAAAACATGTATATTTCCTCTTAAAAAATGTATAATATGATAAGACACTTATAATTTATCTAAATACTATATACATGTTTTTAGAGAAAATATACATGTTTTAAAAGAAAATATACATGTGCCGCTACAATCCGGTACTGGATTGGAGACTTTACCTTTTTATATATGTATATATAAACTAGCCCTATACTATAAAAATTTTTAATTTTTTGTACAATGTGCGGGTTTTTGGCTAGTTATCACCTAAAGAATAAAAATTAATTGGAACGTATCCAGTTCTTAATACAATATTTTCAGTTTTTTTTTTTTTTTTTGACAGAATAGGCCTTCAGCATGCGAGAAAACATTACTTATTACAAGAGAACATCAATAACAATTTTACGAATTGCAAAATGATTCACTTCGAAGGCGTCAACGACCTCTTTTAGTAAGGACAAGGTATTAAGGATTTTAAGAGGAATGAAGAATTACAGTACAAAACAAAAACCACAAGGCGTTTTTGAATTCTTATCCAATCCCATAATTATCTTCTTAATTTCTCCAGCACGGGAGAAAAGCTCATAAACTTGCTCTTCTGTTGTATAAAAGGGCATATTCCCAATGTAGACATTGTTGAGGCCAGAAGTGCTTGTTATTACTATATACTTAAGGAGAGAGGGATTCACTGTTCATTAGACAGTAAATGAACAGTGAATTTCCGGATTTGTCCTTTGGCCTGCCTCCTTCCCTATCTGCCCAGGGGTGTTATGGGCATGTTCTTTTGGAGTGTAACTTAAGTATAGTTCTTGAGTTGAATTTAAGTTATAACTTGAGTTGAAGTTGTAACTTGAGTTTGTGTTTGGTTGTGTACATTTGAGTTATGGTTTGAGATAAGAATTTTTTTGAGTTTGTGTTTGAGTGAATCAAAACTTGAATTTGTATTTAGATAGTATTTTAATAAAAACTCAATGGTGATGAAAAATTTTAATAGGGTATATAGGTGGAGTTTTATTCGTTTTTTCGTTGTCAACGCATAGAAAAAAAATCATCTCAATTAAGATTAAAACGAAAAAGTTTATAGCATTTTTAAGAATAAAAAAAATACTTTTTATTAATTTGAGTTTGAGTTTCTGAACTCGAGTTAAAGGGGAAACTTGAACTCGAGTTTTAGTTCCAAACTCGAGTTCAGACTTAAAAAATCATGAACTTGAATAAAATTGGAACTCGAGTTACCTTTTTTAAAATTTTTGAGACTGCCGAGCAAGGCCATAAGTCTTTTTGTTGTTAATGTTTTGAATTTACGCTTTTGTCCTTGCCTGTTTACTTCGCGGTTTGCCTTGGCTTGGGTCTTTTTCGTCATTTTGGTGTGACTGAGGCTTTAGCCTCGGTGGTTTTGTTCTTGGCTTCTTTTCTCTCATTTCTTTTGCGACGAGACGCTACTCCCAATTGCTTCTCTCTCGATTTGGTGATTGTGGTTGGTTCTTTGATTCCGTTTGGCCAGAAGTGAACCTCCATGTTTTTATGTGATATTTGTTGTGGGTTCTTTGATTTCTTTCTTGCGGGATTTTGGCTTGATTTTTGGATGCTTTTCGTTGGCCGCGCTTTCATTTTGCTTCGTTTTGTTGCAGGTTTTTTGAATATTTTTCTTGCATGCTTCTTTGTTGGTCTGATTTCCTCATTTAGTTTGGTTTCCCCTTTGTTCTTTGTCGAGTCCATGTTATGTTATTTTCTACATTTTTTTCATTTTTTTCTTTTTTTGATTGGGTTTTGTCTTTGTTGGTTTGATTTGCTGATTTAGTTTGTTTTCCCCTCTATTTTTAGTCGACTCTATGTCCTGCTTTTTTCTTTTTACCTTTTTTCCTTTTCGTTTTTCTTTACTTTTTTTGGCTTTTGTTTCAGTGGTTTTTCCTTTCTTTTTGTTTGTTGTTCTCTTTTGTCGTTGGCCTGCTTCAGGAGATAAATTTTTATTTTTTTCTTTTGTTTCGGTGATTTTTCCTTTCTTTTTGTTTTTTGTTCTCTTTTGTCATTGGTCTACTTCAGGAGATAAATTTGTGCAGAAAGAAGGTTTTATGAGCATCTTTTGATGTCTTTGTTGCCGACTTCATCTGGTATATAGGTTAACAACAATTTTTTTTATTTGGATTGATTAATTTGTTGATCTGTGATATTTAGACTGCTGATTTAGCTACTTAGGTTGATGATCTGTACCCCTATTATTGCAGAGGCATTAACTACTTAGGTTGATGATCTGTACCCATATTGTTATAGAGGCATTAAATGAACTGTTTCTTTTTTCTCTTTATCATTATATCTAATTCCTAAAATTAGTGAAAAATCTAGAAAAAATTGAGAACTTTTCCTTTCTGCTTCTTTCCCTTTTTTTCCCTTTTCCCGTTTCCTGAACTCATCATTATTTATTTATTATTTGGTTTTTACTTAGTACACCCGTAGGTTGCTTCTGCCATCTGATTAAGTAATCTTGCTTCCTTAGGTTTTGCAGACTGACTTTATTTTGCTACGCGTGCTCTTACACATCATGTACTGTTGAAATTTTTTTCCTCCTTTACTGTTTATGAATGTTGCTATATCGGCATTTTGTTATCTATCTGTCCCATGCTCTCTCGCCGACTTTGCTTTGTCTCCTTCATATTTCATCTCACGTTATTTACTGCTATGCTACATTCTCAATCATTTATTGCTCTCTCTATTCATGTTCTTCTCCTTTGCGCTTGACTTTCAATCTTTTGCATTCCATCTTCGATCATTTACTACTCTGCTTTAATCCTATTCATTTACTGCTCCAACTTCCTGCCTTTGTATTTACTCACTTTCTTTGCTGATGTTTGAGTGGTTGCTTTTTCATATTTAAGGCGGCGTTTATAGTGCTCCAGGTATTACTCATAACCTTTGCCTATAGCCATTCACTATTTGTTACTCAGTGTGGAGATATTCATTTTCTCTGATGGTATTAATGTATGTGGTTTGTGCTTTATTGTTTTTCTTCATGAATATTGCTAATCTATGTCCGCTTTTTTCTTCTATTCTCTTTTCTTTATGTGGCAATGATGATTGGGATGGATTTTGACATCTTGAATTTTATCTAAACTATCCCAAAACTACTGTGATTGGGTTTATCTCACTTGCGTTATGATTTTGTCTACCTCTTTCCATCAAAATTTCTATATTCTATCTTCTTTCCTTTTGTAGTGTACTTTGATCCTTTTTGTTTTTTTGAGTCATATTTTCATTAAACATTTATTTGGACACATATCAGTCATGTTTTTTCTCCTGCCGAATTCTTCAAATTTTCCTATTTCATCTTAAATTTTTGGTGACTTTAACTTAGTTTGGCATATTGGTCATTTTTTCTTGTTGGTGGGTTTATCTATTTATAAAGCATCTCCTTTTTTCTTTTTCATACATGTTTATCTTATTTTAATATAGTTCTTTGGCTATTTTCGTTCGGGAAAATTTTTTCCGTTGTTATACTTGTTGTGTTGGTTTTGTCCCGATTTTCAATATTAAAAAGAAAGGATTTGATGAGTAGTTTTTATTATGGTCTGCTCATGGTGTTAAACTGTTTTTAACCTTCTCTTCTCTCTCTTTTTAATAATTGAATCAAAGCGTATTTATTTATATAGTATGGTTTTGAGGTTTTCAATTACTTTCCATTTTCAGCATTTGTGCTTTTATTTCTTTTCTTTAATTTGAGTTATTTATATTGCTATTTTTTTTTTTCCTTACTTCTTCCTTTCCTGTCCAGTAGCTTATTGGTTTTCTTTTGCCATACATTCCAATTGTATAGTCTTTCTTTGAGTCTTTAACCCTTGCATCTGTTTTTGAATTGGATATTTTTGGGTTTTTCTGTTTTATAAATTCTTTTTACAATTTTCCTCTTGATCACTTATTTTGTCCTCTGTTTTTGGACTGGATCTTTTTCGTCACTCTACTACAGGTAAAGTCTTGCCCCTTATTGTTTCTTTGATCATTTTATTCCCTTACCTTTCCTCTGTTATTCGGTTTTAAGCCAAAAGGAGGGGAGGTCTGGACTTCTATTTATTATTTTTTTCCTATTGTGATGAATACAATATTTTATCATGTTTTTGTGCTTTTGTGTTGTTACCATCAGTATTTTTCATTTTATAAAAAACAAATAGGCATCCACAACAGTCACAATTATAGATCAATCACATTCATTGCATTTTGCTGAAAGTGTTAGATATCTGAGCTACAATTACTAAATCAAAGTATTGTTATAAACTATTTATTTATTCATTCAGTTAATCATTTTCTTCTCAATGTTTCAGCACTTCTTTTTTCTTTTGCTATAAAATTTATATAATCAGATCTTATTGTGAAGAATCGTTAATTTGTTTGTTTATCTATGAAGGAAGTAGCAATGGGACATAAAGCTTTACGTTCATTTCTTTGTTTGTACATAATTTTGTTTATGTATATTTTTTATGTTATTAATCTGTTTTCTATATAATTGTGTTGAGCATTATCAATTTTAGGTTTTCATATATGTACATATATATAACGAAAAGCAAATAATATAACATAATATACAGACCTTTTTAGTGGACCTTTAAAGAAATATATGTATATATATGTGTATATATATTAAAAACTCCTAACCTCCTTTCTGATATAACAATCTTCCCACAGTAACACGCGGTAAAAAACTAGTAAAGTATCTTAAAATATGGGTCTTTTTATGATGTCAGGGTGCTTTATTCCTGCACCGCACTAAGAGATATGAAGATTTGTAAAATTTTACGTTAAAATTGTAAAATCGAATGATAAAATTATAAAAGTTATGATAAATTTGTGAATTTTAAAGGAATATGATAACCTGTGAATTTTACGTTAGAACTTACAAATTTGAATGATTCATCGTATATTTTTAAAATTTACAAGTTTATCGTAATTTTTACAACTTTATCTTTTGAGTTTGTAAATTATAAAGTAAAATTTTACAAAATTTCATATCTCCCAACATGGTGTCGAGAAAAAACATCCCAGCAGCATAAAAGTTTCTCAAAAAACATATGCAATTTATGGTGGAAAGAAATTTAACTATTAATGTCTTTTTCTATTTAAGGAATGAGTAAGAATAAATCATGTGATATTAAAAAAACAACAAAAAAGATTTATCTGAAAAAAGAAATTAGACATGATTATGATCAAAAAGTTGTTGAAGACATCAAGCTGAAAATTTGAGAATTATAAATAAATGAACATAAAACATAAATCATACTCTATTAAGAAGAGAGTAAATGCCCATTTAGTTCGCTGATTTGAGTTTTTAATTCGAGTTGAGATGTAATTTTATTTGAGTTTTTTATTGTAATAAAAAAGTTAGATATGACTGTTTTTAAGAGCTTTTTATTGTAGCAAAACTCAAATTTTAAATTCGAATCGGTGAAATGAACAGAGTCAGAAAGATTGACTTATCTAAGTAAAGAAAAAGATTCTAATCAGTTGAATAATAAGGCTGACACCAACACAGAGGCATTGGAATGTTAAATTCTACTGAGGTAATTGTTATTTAGCTGAATGAGGAAGTAAAAGAATGTTGTTTGGATCTTATTTCTCTCATTGACTGTTTAGGATAAAAATTGGTACTAGAATTGATGTTTTCAATACTATTTTTCTTTGAGAAAGTTATAATAAATTACAATTTTCTTTTGAGTTAAATTTAGGAACTTTTACTGGTAGTCCCTATAAAAATGAACTACTGATAGTATTTTACTTTTCAACCGTTAAATTTGTATTAGAATATGTTTGTTTTGCATAGTTTTTCAATCGGACATGATTTTGACCAAATCCAATGGTTAAAAACTAGAATTACTAGTAGGGCAGACTACTAAAGGAACTCTTATAAATTTATCAGAAGTCTCTGAACTTTTTTCCCTTTATATATAATTAGTCATTGTACTAAAAATTGTTATATCTTAAACCTTAAACTCTTTAACTTGATTTGTGTACGTAAGAGAAAAATATTATAACAAAAAAAGTTGAATTTAAATTTTTATGAGAGAAAACACCGTAGCAATTGAACTTTGTGAAAATAATAAGGCTAAGGGCCTGTTTAGTTCGATGATTTGAGTTTTTAATTCGAGTTGATATGTGATTTTATGTGAGCTTTTTACTGTAGTAAAAAGTTAAATGTGACTGTTTCTGAGAGTTTTTTACTATAGCAAAACTTGAATCGGTGAAATGAACAATGTCGAAGTGTTTCAAATATAGTCCCTTAATTATATTCCCTTAAATTTTAGATGGAAAAAGTTAGGTAATCTTATAATTTCACCTCAATGAATGGACACTTTAGTAACATTAGTATAAATGAACCAAAAAATAAAAAATAAAATTAGAGTTGGTTTTTATTATGTGACGTTTATTTCAAGGGTTCTGTTTAGTTTAGGATCATAGTTTTTAGTTCTGTTATAGTGTTTTTCTCTCATAAAGAAATTGAAACTTTACGTTAATTTCTAACTCATTATACTTCAAACTTTACTCTTAAAGATATATTTCCTCTATAATTCTTTTTGTATTTCTTTTTCCTAATTCCCAACTATGATCTATTTATGCACATAAATAATACTAATTCATTTATTTAATAAATTATCATTTATCCAACTCATAAAAATGATAAAATAATAAATTACATTCAATTAACTAAAATACCCCATTTACTACATATTTAAAGTAACCAAAATCATAAAAATAATTAAAAAAAAGATAAGTACAAAAGGAAGAATTCTTGTTTTTTTTATTATAGCGAAAAGGAAGAAATTTTGATCAAAACTATGAACTTGGAGTAAAAAATAGGAATTAAAAAATATTGTGCGGGTGTTTTAATTTTTATCAAGAAAAGTGAAAAAAAAGGGGAATAGCACAAATTTTTTTTTTCTTTTTCTTGTGCCAAGATATTGCAAGAGAATGGTGCAGAGTTGGATGCCATCCTTGTGCCAGATCTCCTTCGGAGCGCAATTTGTTTTTTCTTTCTTTATTAAACTATCCTATTTTTTTCCTCTTTTATTTATTTTTCTAGTCTCTCCTTTTTACATTCTTATCTTTTTTTGCACTACTATACATTTTTTTTTTCTTCTCTCTAAATTGGCTCTCATAAATATACTTCTTTTTAATTTATTGTTTAAATAATTTTTTTTCGTACATATCCCTGTCTATTTTTCTTTAAAATCATGTTCTCATGATAAAAGGTTTTCTTAGTAAGTTTATTTTTTTAATTTTCATTCTTTTTGCTCTCCCTCTCTTTTCGTTTTTTGTTTCTTTCCTTTTTTTTTATTCTTATCTTTTTTGTCCTATTTTATATATATTTTTAATTTTTCTAAATGAGACTCTAAAAATATGGTTTTCATTTTCTTTAAAGATTTTTGGTGTTTTAGCTTTGTTTTGGTTAACTGGGTATTTGATTTCGTAAGTCTTTTGAATTTCTGTTTGGTGTTGTGCTATTAAAATGGGTGTTTTAAGTTTGTTAAAAAAATATATATATACTTTTGGTTAATGTATATCATCAGATTTCATTTAATAGAGAAATTCATACATTTTTTCAGTGACATTATATTTTATTCACAAAAATTCCCTAAATACCCTTAAAAAACTGAGGTTCTAAATTATAAAACAAACAAACAACCAAACAGCCATTGATTAAAACGGGTCGCGAAGGAGGGGACTGCGCAAAGGAGATCTGGGTTGGGAGGGATGGGGCCGCATGAGGAGATCTGTACAATTATAAATTTCTTCTGTTTCTGTACAATTCTTTTGTTTTCATCACTTCGTTGTTTTATGGTTCTACAACGTTTTAGAATTGGAAAGCATAGTTGATTATATATAACAATTCTAGCGTACTGGTTTGATTATGTTTGTATAATTCGTTTGGGTTTGGGGAAATTTACAGAGAAGAGGAATGAGAAGAAGATCAGGGAGCAGCAAATGGGTGGGGCTTTTTCTTCATTTTTCTTTTCAAATATGCTTTTTGGGTTTTCTAATTATTGAAATTTCTTTAGACGTTTTTTTTAACCTTTTAGGGGTATTTTAGACATTTTAAGGTCAAAATAGAGTGTTGACCAGAAAAAAATGTATGAATTTGTCTATTAAACTTAATGTGATGATATACATTTTGATGAGATCCAAAATTGAAGGTAGACTTTCTTAATAAACTTACAATACAATGTATAAAAACGTACACAACCATATTAAAATTTTCACTTTCTTTATGCTACTATTTTTTTTTTTTTTTTTTTTTTTTTTTTTTTTTTTTTTTTTTTTTAATACAATACGAATTGAACCGGCAACCCCCATGCAAACTCACCAGCCCTAAGAGGTCTTAAAGCTTTTTTGGAGCTTGAGATGGAAAATATTGAAATCTAGATATGCACTTTCGCAGCAACAATTTTATTTTTATTTTTTTTCATGACGTTTAAGAACACAAAACTGCCATCTCCCAAACTCCCACTCACCTTGGTTGCATACTTTAATTTGTAACCGAGTGTGAATTTACTGCTAAATTAATCTTGCAACCGCACCTTAGTTGCATTTTTAATACTATGCCCAAGGATCCCAATTATTTAAATTTTAAAGTCATGAAAGCTATAATGCGGAATTCATCGTGAATGCAAAAGAAAAAACCACAATAAATAGAGAGAAAAATTATTAACAAGAATAAAGAGGCCCATATATTTTCAGGATTAATTGTCTTACAAAATCATGGTACGAAATGGACCAACTGCTATGATAGATTAGGCTAATGAAAGCGAAATACATGCATTTATCACCAAAGAATCAATACATCAATACATACAGAAACGTCCTTAAAGAAACAGAATACTAAAGTTAGAAATATCCATCTGTGAGTTTGCCTACAACAAATCAAGTGGGAACAATGTTATCTCTAACTCTGTTACCACTTGTGTCCAAACTTACCGTTTTGGTAAAAGGACAAAAGGGCAACTGAGAACCTAAAATCTATACACTGATAAAAATACAACATACTGTACCATCAAAATGAAAGGAGTCTCATCTTTGCAGCTGATCAGGGGTGTGGTTGCTGGTAATAGATGAAGATCCCGTCCTACCGCTCAGTATCCCATTATCGACAGGTGGAGCCGTCCCCCACTTGCCCTCTGCCTCTGTAGGCTCGATCACTTTAACAGAACCATCTGTCAGTCCAACAGCAAATTGGTTGGCCTCGTGTGGATGAGCAGCAACAACGAGTGGGTACACAGCTTGGCTTCTACAAATAGCACGTCGAATGATTAGTCACAGAGAGAGAGAAACAGATACTAGACGATAAGTATTGCAAGTTCGTAATGAAACCAATGACAAAAAAGGTGAAAAGAAGCAGGAAAAGAATCGGTATATGGTGATATATCAGCAATTTTGAAACCGGTTAGTAAAGGCAGCCACTGATTTATGACCGAAGAGAACTGGTTAAACCTTCAAAATGAAGGTGAGAGTTAAGGGTATAAATCACGTCCAAATAAATTGTTAAGAATGTGAGACGCAGGAACAACATTTCACGCCTTGAGATCAATTTTATGATTACTGCAAAAACAGCAAAAACAGAATTCGAAATTTTGAGCGTATTCCATGTTATTTCAACTTACCCATTCAAGACTGCTTGGGAAAAGTATGCTGATGGTGCAATACGGCACCTTAGTCTCAAGCTATCAGGATCAAATACCCCAATATTACAATCACAGAAGGTAGCATAAATAAGTTGACTGTTACAGGAGAATGCTGCGTAAGATATGGGTGCAGAAACACCGTCTTGTGGGAGCCACTGAGATTGAAGAACAGTAACTATTAGTAAAAGATGTTTTACCACTTGCAGAACCACATTCAAGTAATTCTTGTACCTGTCGAATGCGATCCATCTTCGCAGCATCATATATTGCTAATTGAGTCTCATGAACTACCAACAAACGAACTTGGTCTGAATGGAATTGCACTCGAGTTTCCCCTACAGTAGCCTTTCCAGCAGGTACCTGAATTGCCACTGATCTCCTCTTCTCCCATGTATCAATGCTCCACACGCAAAGCTGCAGAGTACAGTCAAGTGTGAGTCACAAAAAAAAGGAAAAAGCTAATTCCGTAGAACACACTAATGGGTAAGCAAGACGTTATACAAAATGAAAGCCAACATTAGAACGCTCGCCTACTATTGAACCAAAGGGCCATGAAAATGCGTATGTGTAGCAGTGCATGACAACATAAAGACAAAGGAAATGTAAAGGATGCCACTTACTTGAGCATCTGCACCTGACGAGACTAGAATGTTGAGACTAGTAGAGAAGGCTAAACCAGCAACCCGCTTCTGGTGACCCTTCAATTTGGATTTTACCTGGAGAATAGACAAATAACATTTGTTTTATTTTATTTGTCAGCATGCACATCATGAATAGTCTTTAAAGAAAAAGGAAAAGAAAAGGAAGTGGAATTATTTGGAGTGATACCTCATCCACTCTGACATTGTAAATGTGGATTGTTGAATCCTCCATTCCGATTGCTATGATGTTATTATCTTGAGGATGGAATGCTAGGAAGGTGGAAGCAGGGGGAGGTGGCATAAAGGTTGTCATTACCTACATCAAGCACATTCATATCCAACCATAAAAACAGAATTCCAAAATTTGCAATACAAACATATGCGCACATACCTTGAATGTCATCATGTTAAACAATGAAACTTTTCCACCACAAGCCGACATTACATATGAATCATTCTTTGAGAGTGCTATGCAAGGGACTGCTTCTTCAAGGTTGACACCTGAGACATCATTAGTCATAAGAAGACCACTGTTTGGTTGCCAGTGCTGAGGAACAACACTAGCAGTGGCCTTTAAAACCTCACCAACTTCAGAATATTGCACTCACAAAGCTTAGAAGGGAGTAAAGAAAATAATTTAGCTTTCTCATGGATAGCTATTACCTGTCCACCCGGATTTTGTTCATTGCGGACCCACTTCCATAGCTTCTGAACACCATTTGAGCCAAGAGCCAAAACACCGACACCAGAATTTGTATACAGAAGTCGGACAACCTAAAAGAGATCTAAGAATTCAAGCGCTATATAGAAAATAAATTCTAGAATAGCATAAGATAATCAGATAGGTAACACACATTGCTGGAAGTATCGGTGCTAAAAGAGATTTAAGAATTCAAGTGCTGTATAGAAAATAAATTTTAGAATAGCACATGATAATCAGATAGTTGACACACCTTGCTGGAAGTATCGGTGCTGTCAGGCATGGTAACTAACCGACACTGAGCAGGATCCAGAATTTCAGTCAACTGCCAGGGTTTGGCTTTATCACTTACATCATCTACAGTTCTTGGTTTTTCCACCCCTCTTACCATAGGATCAACTCCATTCTAGAACATAAAACAAAAACAATGAAATCAATACTTTGCCAGCAGAGAATATACCTGACTAGATGAAGTAAAATCACAAACATAGAAATCTCATCAATGGCTCAAATTACATTCTTTGATAAATCACTTGGCTTTCTTCATGAGGAGGAATATCTTTTATATTGCTTTATAGTTAAAGGGATTCAAAAGTTGTCCATGGATCACAAGGGATTTTTAAAAATAAAAAGATGCTCCCTCATTTGCCTAGCAAACCTTGTAGTAATAGTAACTTAACATCCTAGAAAAGGGAAACTGAGTATAATAGTGGCTGCTTATATATATTAAATTACTGCCTCGATTTTATGGCAAAGAGGGCATGTAAAATATACTGCTCTCAGGTAGAATCTCAAAAAGTTAAATTAGATCATAAAATGACGTACAATAATTGGAGTAGGCCTAACAGGGGAACTCCTTTCCACTTTGCAGTTGACTGGACTAACATGTGGGATAGCAGATGAGCCAGAGACCTAATACACGAAATGAACAAGTCAATAAACATCTCAAAAAATAAATTTATAGAACAAAAAATTAACCCAAGTAAAAGATAAATTAATACCTTTACGGCACCAGCATCTATGGGAGATCTCAGTCCTTCAAAAGATGTCGACTCATTAGCTTTCAAAGTTTTAAGACCAACAGCGTTTGCAAGGATTTTAAACCCATTTTCTGCTGTAGTAACAGCGAGAAGATTTCCTTCCTTATTGAACCTTAAGCGGGGAAAACTCTGGAGAATTTAATGAAACAATGTAAGGGTCTTATTTACTAAATATGATGTTTCTCAAAGCACAGAAAACAATTATCAGTATACACACCGGAAGTCCACCATCGGCATCTGTGCTTGTGAGAATGCTAACATTATCCATATCCCAAAACTTTATCTGGCTATCTTCACCTGCAGCCAAAAAGTGATTTTGCATAGTGTCGAACTGCACAACACCAGTAGACGACTTCTTTCTAAATCCAGTATATGTTCGTTTTATTGCTCCTTCACTTTCATTCCACTCCACAAGAAAAGAGTCTCCATCTTTACTTGTCCCACAAGAGAACAGTCTAGAAACGAAAGAAACAGCAAAATATTTAACATTTTTGTAATAATGTCAAACAACATGATATAATGATGACATCATGATGCTGAAAGTTCTAAACAGCACCAAGACTACAATGAATTAGTAAAAACCGCATTTTTTTGGGAGATTAAAAACTGAGAAATAAAATTTAATAAAAAAAGAGGGGGCACTCAGACAAAATTTTGGAAAAAAAAATCCTAGAAACCACGAGAAAAACCTCAATCTAAAAGAGTAAAAAGAAGTTAGTAACTTTAAAACAGAGAAGAACAACTGGTTTGGTGATGATCGATTTGAGAATTCATTTCCTTACCTACTTCCATCGGCACTATAAAGCATTGTAGTACACCAATGCCCAGGAGCATCGTAGTCAACTCTGGAACCCATATTGTCATATAACCAAGCCTTTATCTTCCCATCAATAGCAGTAGAGAATATGAACTGCAAAATTTAGAAGTAAACAATAGTCTTTTCCCGACAATAAAGTATCACAGACATGGATCTATTATAACTAACATAAAGCTGCCATTCTGATATCAAAGGCAGCTGCAATTTCGACCAGCAGCTGCCATGATGATAACTAATGCCAAGGCAACATAAGTAGAAAATTGGTGGCAAACCCAACATTGATTGGGAAAAAAGAGAGCTTTACAACGGAAAGCCTGAAGAAGCTGTGCATATACTCTATCCTCAAAGAGTACTACCAAATTTAATGACCAAAAAGACTTTCCCCCCAAGCATAATATACCTGAATATTCTCCTTGTGATGAGGACAGATCGAGTATACCGGAGCTTCATGACCTTCAAAAGTAAATAGCTTCCGACCATTTAACTCCCGCACCTGTTACATTTTATCTAGATAAGTGGAATATCACATATAAAGTCAATCTTGTAAATAAATTTATAAATTTACCTTTATTAGCTTATCATCCCCACAGGTAACAACACACAGTTGTCTATTTGGATGAGCAAAAGCCAAGTCATTCACGCCACCAGCGTGAGCGTCAATCTATGCACAGGGAGTACCCCATGTCAAACATAACAAATTTAGACTACCCAGATAACAGATATATCACGATCACAGTAGCTTACCTCTAAATGCTCGCGTATATCATTTGGTCCTGAATAACCATACAATTGTATCAAGTGCTTGGTAAAGGCAACTCCTGTAACAACAAAGAGGGTAAGATCCATGAACTGAAAGCAGGCACAGGTTGCCGATATCATCATTCATTTCTTATAGCTATACTTACCCACAAAATTTCCATCTGGACTCCATGTGACCCGACTGACAGATATTGGTGCATCTTTGATGGTAGCAGCCTGTAAAAAGTCAACTTTAAGACTCCAACAATGATTACTTCAAAGTCTCACAAACCCAACTACAAGTATCCCACAAAACTACACGCCCAATGCAGTGCTTTGCCATATCATGAGGAGGCGCTACTTAATGTTATCAAGTAGGACATCAAGAAATGAATACCAGACCATGGTACAACAGAAGAAGACACAAGTAAAGATGGAAAACCTGAAATGCCAATGAGCAGGTAGAAATATCCCAGATCTTGAACGGCTTCGAAACTAATTTCTCTCGCAATCCAAGTTCCCATAGAGTTACTTCTCCATTATTGCAACCAACTGCTCAGCAGGCATATAAGTTAGGACAGTTTTCCTTTAGGAGGATACCAGTTATAGCTAAACATATATCCATCTTATTTCAAGAAAAAGAAATTACAAACAAGATGACTGACAACTATACCTAGGAGCAATGTATGGTTAGAAGGATGAAAATCCATGCTTGTGACATTAGATCCTTGGTGCAAAGAAAAGGCGACGTTTCTGGGCAGGTCATCCAGTGACCATGAAGCTTGCTGTCGAGGCGTAGGATATGTGACCTAAATATAAAGTAGCATGTGGCCTACCAGCATTA
The DNA here is from genome assembly GCF_000414095.1 of Morus notabilis. Lineage (NCBI taxonomy): Eukaryota > Viridiplantae > Streptophyta > Magnoliopsida > Rosales > Moraceae > Morus > Morus notabilis. The sequence continues at coordinate 11,267 of NW_010356517.1, read as the reverse complement.
GTTATTATTGCAAATAAAAAGTCTTGATAGCGTACAGGCAAAAAGCGAGGCATGAAGGAACACTTGCAAAACAGGAGATCTAGAGAAGATATTCCATGTCACCTCCTCAACAGATTGAGCTGGCCGAAGTCGTTTCATCAGTTGTTCATGGTCAGGACTTTGGTAATCAACCATACCTGGCGCAGCTGGAGGAGTTCTTGGGCGTTTCAAGATTGAAACTAACAAAAAGAGAGTAGTAGTTAAGGTTACAACATATACCTACGTAGAATATAACCACTGATAGCAAATCTAGACTCAAGTTCTAACCTTGATTCTGTGGAACAGGAATGGATGATGCAGTAACAACAGCGGCTTGGACAGATGAAGAGGCGGAGGCATTGGCCATCCAACCTGCTAACGCATTAGCATTAGCCGCAGCTGCAGCAGGCGGAAAGGGCTTTACACAAGAAAACAATTTTCTGTCAGTCCACGTGTTTACAGACCCTCAAGTAAAAATATAAAGGGAGGAAGAATTTAATCCAAACTGTAGAGATTCAAGAGGGTATACTCCATGAGCTCCAAGTGAAGTATAAGCGGCAGGTTTTGCAACTGCAGCAACAGGAAGATTGACAGGTGTGGGTGCAAGGGGACCATTAGCAGGCGTACAGGTATGGTCCTGGAATAAAGTCTTAATGTCTGGGTTTGGCCTGGGATTCTTGCATAACTGATGCTGCCAGTTCAAACTGCACAAACATAGTCATACATCAGATATGACAGGAGTACTGGATTAGAACAATAATCACCATACATAAACTAGACCACTAGTTGATCTTATCAAACGATACTGTAGCCTGTACCAATCAAGTGCCATGCAAAATTACTATAGAGAAACCAGCTGGAAAAGATCAGGAAACTTTTTTCTAGCCGCCCTATCATGCATACCTTTGATTGATGAGAGTCCGCAATCTTGATGCCTTTAGATGTGGGAAAGCAAGCTTATCGCGGAAAAGTGGATTTGCTTCTATAAGTTTTTTAAGCTCTATCAACATAATGCTACGAGCTGTTTTGGTGTCACCATACTTTGACAGCTGCTCATTTTCCCTGGCATTAGTCAAAGAGAACAGAAATTAGCTAAAGCAAATATCTACGTAGTGCTGGAGTTTCTTGAACTACAAATCAGTGACACTAAGCAGTCTTCTCTAAATTTCAACTTTACACTATTCTTTTTCTAGGTCCAATTTCTCATCACTTTAACAGATTGCAAGGTGAAGCAGTTTATCACTGGTCTGTTTGAAATAAACCACTAACAATTTCAAAACAAAAATTACCTAAAATTGCCAAGAGTCAGAAGCTGAGTAATTTCCTTGTAAAGATCCTCATTAAATGTCGAGAACACTTTCAAATCATGAACTAATATGTCGACAGCCTTTGCCTTGTCTTGCCTGTAAAATTAAACACGATCAAGGAAACTAGGATTAGAATCTTCCGCAACAAGAAAAAATCAGTTAGAACTTCCCAACTGAAGTAGATTGATTAATACCGGTCAAGTGCTTCAAGATATTTCTGCTTCCTAATTTCAAAAAATATCTTCATCGAGTATCTGTTATCATCAACTTTGGTAAATCCTGACAGATACTTCTCAACTTCGTCCCATTCTCCGGCTTGAACTTTCTCCTCGAAGTACTTCATGTTGAAGTAAAACCCAGACTCCTTCTCAAGTCTACAAAATAAAAGTTTTGAAATTCAAGTTTAAGTGATAAAGTTCATAACACCAATCAATGCAAGCCGACTTAAAGTAATTTCAACAAAATCTAAAGGAAACAAAAATCAAAGCTCCAAAGTCATAGTTTACTAAAAGAAAACCGCAAGTAACATAAGGCAAAACCCAACTTACTAAATAAAAATTCATTTCATATCTTTTTCCCATCTTACTAACAACTGAACAGCGTTCTATAAGAGTAGGAAAAAAAATCAACAGAAAATAAGGATACTCTAATTTTTCATCATCTATACGCCGATAAAACAAAACCCCACCATTTGACTAAGCCTAATTCCATAGTCTGCTCAAAAAAGTTCTTACTCTTTTTAACAGTTTTACATACATGTAAGAAATTCATTTTAAAAATCCAAGAGAAAAAACTTTTTTTTTTTCTAGCCAAAAAAAGTATAAACATTTGTAATTTACAAATTGCCCTCAATAAAGAAAATTTTTTCTACCAATTTTTTTCTGTATTTAAAAGGTCTTCTTCTTTATAGCAAAAATGAAACATGTAAGAAAAGGAACCAAAACTAATTTACAAAATTCCATCTATAACTAAACAGAATATACTTTAATTCAACTAACAAATATATAAACGCGAAATAATCAACACTCATAATTATCTCTATCTAGAACCGACAAATATAAATAACAGCGCAAAACTTCAACAGAAACTGTAACGGCCAAATAGCTCAAATCATTAAAATCTTCAAATCTTCTCAGAAAGAAACCAATTTAATATCACAATAAAAACTTCATATTCACCAAAAAATTCACCCAAAATCACAAACGCGCATACAAAATAACAGCAGAGAAAAAAGAGACTTACTTGTGTACGGACTCCTTAAACTTCTCCTCATCGAGGAATTGGAGAATAAGAAACACAAGTTCTCTGCTCAAAGACGTCATTTTCGGGACTCAAATCTCAAAACCCCTCACCGAAACAAAGCCTAATCCCAACCGGAAAAAAAAAACCGAAAACAGAAAACAGAAAACGCAGAAGAAGCTAACGAATTCAAAGCGACGAAACACGAACAGAGCACGAATCAAGCCAAATTAGCCCCAGCTCGCGAACTCCATCCCAATTCTGAGCTCGGAAAAACCTCAAATTCCGAAAATCTCCGCGATTCCTAAGGATTATATAGCTCGAAGTTCGAGGATTTCTAGGGTTTGAAAGGCTGCGTAGAAGAGAAGAGAAGAGAGAGGAGAGAGGAGAGAGAAAGAGAAAGAAGAGAGAGACTTGGTCTCGCTATCTTCGATGCATTTGTACAGGGTGGGTTCGTTCTTTCTTTTTTTTTCTACTGACCTATCAGTGATATGTAGAAGTACATATCAGAGAAGTACGTTGACTTATCGCTCTGTTGACAGATTATCTTGCGTGCAATGATAGGAAAGGTGATAAGAAGATGTTACGGATTCGAAACCACTAATTCAAATATAGTGAATATTCGCAACACACGTCCAGTCGTCCCCACGCCCACACACCAACTCCTTTTCGTACTGTCGCTTTCGCGAGTTTCTTCGAGTCACTTTTTAAAAAACAAAAAGAAAAAGAGAGAGAGAAATGTTATTTCTCGCGTGACGATACGTGGAATTATATCGCAGTTTTCTCGTGAAGAAGATTACTGAAAATTTTTTGGATTTTGGAATGCGGGTGCATTGCACGCGCTGTGTTTGTTGTGTTGGGACCCACGTATTTTGTCTTTGTTGCCAAGGTAGTGACATGGAATTTCAATATGTAAGAATATGTTTTGTTTAAAATTAGAATCATGTAATTAGAATTATTTTTGATTTACGTGTATTTTTTATGAGAGAAAATACTATAACGAATCCTGAATTATGATTCAAATCATAATTTGAATTCTCCAACCAAACATCTCATAAGACTGATGACCTAAGTAATGAATGACATGGGTCTAGCAATTTAGAGAGAGAGAGAGAGAGATGAGTGTTTTTATGGTAGGGGCCTTGCCGGATTTGGTGATGTGTATTTTTATGATTCATGGATTAAAATTATTAGATTAGAATCATTTTTTATTTACGTGTATTTTTTATGAGAGAAAATATTTATCACGTCTCGAATTAAGGGTGATGATGTGGAGGCTCGATTAGGATTAAATGCACGATAATAATAAAGAAAGTACCCAACGAGCACCACACACTGAATTAAAATGAACTACAGGATCTCGTTACTGTACATACATGATATATAAATCAATTATTACAGTTACAGACATCATCCACAGTCTAGTAATCCAAGTACATGAGTTTACAGAATTTCCAAATTCTTACATTTGTACTCACAGGAGGATGACACAATCCTCTCCAAAATCAGGTGGTAGCAACTCAGCTACTCCGCATTGCTCCTAGAGTCTCCTGGGAGGGGTTAACATTTTTAAAACAATAAAACGTGAGCGAAAGGCCCAATATGATATATTTTGAAATAACTTGGTAAATAAATAAATAAGTAAATAAATGAGTAAATAAATGAATAAATATAGACATTCAGTTCCAACACAACAACTGGAACCTCACATCCTTTTTCTGAAAGGAATATAAACTAGAAATTATCGTATTATAGGCATCAGCAAGTAATTTATACAAATTACTTACACAACCAAGTGCACAAGCCTTCACGGGCCGGGTTTCGGGTTCTGCCCCCGAGGATGCACTCTCCACATCCTATCTAGGCCATCAGCGGGCTTACCGGTTCGTAAGATCTCTTTCATTAAGAAATCATTCATTAAACATTATGAAATCGTTATTATAATCCCACGAACTACAACAAGCCGTGGGTTCCGTGAACTACAACAAGCCACGGTTTTTAAAGATATTTTTCTTTTACAAACAAGTCCCTTTTCTTTAAAACATTTGCAAGGCCAAAATCCTTTTGAAAGTCAGGCTCACAAAGAAAAGGGATAGGAATCCTACCTCGAATTTACCAAACCTGTGGCTAGCGGCGCACTATCCCAGCTTCTGCTTCCTCAAGCCACTCAGTCCGAGTCCTCAGCTATCACTGTTACAAGACAATACTTTAGGATTCCAAACTCATTCCTAAAGTAATTCAGACTCAATCATATCCTTTAATTTCCTATTAGTGTGCCATAATCAATTTCATGTTTCAAATCATAATTCTAAGGGTTCTAATTCCCAAACATGGATTAAAGATGCTAATCCATCGACTCTAGGTCCCCAAATAAAACTAATTTAGGTCCTCCCTGAAAACAGGGGTCAAAACAACAATTTCAGGCCAAACAAGGTCAAACTCTGTGTACACCGGTCGACCGGTGACAGAGCAGTGCATCACCACCGGTCGACCGGTGGTGTGCAATCCGGTCGACCGAACCGGTCGATTGGTGGCCTCAGTGTAGTCCGGTTGACCGGTGAAGAACACCAGTGCGAGAAAACTCGTAGAAATCAGTTCAAAAACCTGCAAATTCAGTCCCAATTCACAATATCTTAAGGGACAATACCTGAATCCGGGTTCTAGGTACTAAAACAAGTCCAAATAACCAAAGATCTCCAATTTCTACCCTAGTTTTACTCAAAATCCATCAAAATTCGTTTCGAACCAAAAATAAGTTTTAGAATCCGAAAATTTAGGATTTCAAGAGAGGTTTTTCAGAAATCTTACCTTGAATCCTTTTCTTGATGTTGAAAACTCTTTGAAACTTTCATTTGGATCGAAATCTGGTTGATTTGAGACAAAACATGAGAGAGAACCGAGAGAGAGTGTGAGAGAACGAAGAGGAGAGAGAGAGAGAGAGAGAGAGTGGTCTGTGGGCACGGGAAGGAAGGAGAAAAAGAAAGAAAAGGAAGAAAAGAAAAAGAAAAAGAAATGAAAATAGACAGGTATCAACATTTAAAAAAAAAAACAGTCCAGAAATGCGCCCATACACACTTCTGGATTAAAATGAGATTACTGGGAATATTTAAATACCTTGGAATTATTTTAAATTACACGTCAGAAACATTTATTAATCAAAACCCAATTAATTAAATCAGATTAGGCACACTAATAATTCTTAATTATCTCAATTAATTCCATTTAATTCCTCGGGGTGTTACAATATTGTAGCGAACCATAAACCATGATTCGAATCAGAGAACGAATCCTTCAACCAAACGAGCTAGCGTTTGATAATTCGAGTTTTTAATTTGAGTTAAGATCTAATTTTATATAATTTTTTTTATTATAGTAAAAAAGTTATATGTGATTATTTTTAAAAACTTTTTATAATAGTAAAACTTGAATTCTAAATTCAAATCGGTGAAATAAACAGTACCTTAAATCTAATCAAAATTACATCAAAAAGAACAAATTGAAAAATTTTAAAAGTATGCCTTTAATTTTGAGAAAAATTTGGGTGTGTTTTTTTCCATAATTTGAATTAAGATGATTGGAATAAAGATCTTAATTTGAATTGAAAGTATATACACATTTAAAGTCAGGTTTAAATTGAGAATTTATTTGAGTTTTTGTTTAGTTATACTAAAATTTGAGTTGTAAATAGTAAAAGATAAAGGAGATGTAATTATTTTTATTTGGAATTTATTATTTAAGTAAGACAAAATAATATTTTAATTGTAGCATTTAACTTGAGTTGAAGGGTGGGAGTTGAACTTGAAAACGTAACTGCTGACTTGTTAATACTCGATTCTTCGTTCGAGTCATGGGGGATTGAACATAAAGTTAAGTTGGAGTTTGCACTCAAGTTGGCTTCACTCAAGTGAAGTGAAGCAAATGATCAGCCTCTTAAGAGACGTTTGGTTCATGGATTAGAATCATTTTCGATTTACGTGTATTTTTTGTGAGAGAAAATACTGTAACGAACCATGAACCATGATTCGAATCAGGGTACGAATCGCCTTACCAAACGTCACCATGAACTCACCTTTTAAATGCATTATTTTAAAATTTTTACTATTTATTCTTGATTAATAGTTAATTAAAGATATAAATCAAGTGTAAAAGAAAAAAAATTCAAGACTCATACATTCAAAGGGATATTTTCCACTTTATTCCTTTAATTTTACTTAAATATAACTTTTGCTCTTGAGCTTTTTAAAATCTAAAAACTATTCTTTGTGTTTTTTAAACTAGACAAAAAAATATCCCTTATTTTAACTTTTATGGTTTACTTTTTTAAAAAATGGTTAAATTATCCTTGAATATTTTATATACTATTTAAATTTGCGTTGAGCTTTCAAATATTTTTTTTTAAAGATTTTTTTAAGTGATTCTCTTAGATATAGGCATTCAGCAGGTAAAAAAAAAAAATTTACAGCATCAATTTGAACAAGTCTTTTTTCTTCTTTTTTCATTTTAAGAAGAAAATGAAATCTTAAAAAAAAAAAAATTCAAATTAGTAGAAATGTGCTATTCTAACAAGTTGGTTTGTTAGGCTCTATATTGAACAGTTATTTTTTTAAAGATTTCAAAATTTAATGTTTAGTAAACCAAATTGTTAGAATAGCCCAGTACTACTAACTTGACAAAAAAATTTACATTTTTTTTTTTTTGAGATTTCACTTTCTTCATAAAATAGAAAAAAAAAAGAAAAAAAAATCTTGTTCATATTTAGTGTTTTAAATTTCACACATTGCTGAATGACTAAATCTAAGATGATAAAAAAAAAAAAAAAAAAACAAAATTTAAGAGGAGTATTTAGAAGTTAGTAGCCCAGCACAAATTTGATCAATATCTTAAGACAATTTGGCCATTTTAAAAAATTAAACAAAAAGTTAAAATAATAGATATTTATGTCTGGTTTGAAAAACGTAAGTGATAGTTTTTGAATTTTAAAAAACTCAAGGTAGAAATTATATTCAAATAAAATTAAATGGATATTTTATGGATTTTCTCTAAAAAATTATACAATATTGAGATAATCTCATACGAATCAAACATTTTTAATATAGAACCCCTTTTTTTTCTGTGAAACTTTAACATATAGTTCGTAAAAATTTTTGTGACCGGAATTGTTGTTATAGCATTGGATAAGTTTTTTAACAATTGGTCTATGATTATAAACAATTATGTGACGTGACTTTAAATTTATTACATGGACATTCAAAAATTAAATAGTTGAAAAATTAATCCAACAGCTAAAATAATAGATTATATTGAAAGATAAAATGAATGTTTCTACCAGAAAAGTGTTGGGAATAATGTCCTAGAAGCATGAGATGTAATAGGATATTTATTATTTAATTAATAAAAGAGTTTATTCATCATTTTATGTGCATATATTTATGAATATTTTATGAATATCAAATGAAAATTCCGTGATTGTTTATGTAACCTTAAAACATGGTATATAAGTGTTGTATACGAGAGGATAATGTTTAAGGATAATAATCA
>NW_010356517.1:0-1630 GCF_000414095.1 Morus notabilis | reverse complement strand
CATCCGAGTCAGCTTCCAGGTATTTTTCCGGATTGAATTCTTGATGTAAATTAATGCGATTAATTTATTCGTGCATAAATTAATATAATCTATAGAGTATCTCAAAAGTTTTATGAAAATTTTTGTTATACACGATCCGCCTCTCCGCCACGCTTCCGCACCCGAATTCGATTCGGGAACCAACAAAAAGTTCCCATAATTTATAGACTAGTTTGGTAATGCTTTTCAACCAGCCAAAAATACTATTTTAACAAGTTTGGTCCGATTTTGTATTTGGTAAAAAACTAAAAAAGCAATTATGACAAAATTTTCTTCACTTAGAAAGCATAAATTAAAAGCTAGCCTGAGTCAACTTTTACTTTTAGATTGTGCGGACAGTATCACTTACCTTTTAATGAATGTTTTCATATACTTAGAATACCCTTTTTTATATTTTATAATACCCAGAATATCCTTGTATACATATTGCTTCTCTATTTTTTTTTTCTGAAAGAACCGTGTTAAGATATATATAAACATATTTTATAAGCGTGACTCTTGTTTTTTTCCTTTGCTGAGGGTAGAATAAAAACTTTTTAAAAAATGTTATTTACGCCTGTACTATTCTACTCCTACCTTTAAAATCTCATCCCATTCTTTTTTTTTCTTTTGTCTTTTTCCATATGTTATTTTCTTTCATTCTTTTTTCCCCACTATTGTCCTATGTTCTTATTTATTATTTTTTAAATGTCTATGTTCTTATAGTTTTTAACATGTGCAGGTGACGAAGTTTAACTAGAGAATATTACTTCTTAAACAATTATTTATATTAACAGTAAACTAAAAAAAATAAAATTGTTGATAATAATAATAAAATAAAAAATATATATACACATACATTATGTTAACATTCTCCTACGATGTCTATTTTGGTAATTAAACACAAACAGTAAAATCAGTCTTATAGTTTATCAAACATCATGATACTACTTTTAGAACTAACAACATTTTAAAAATTATAGTTTATCAAACACTCAGTTACTTTACAGAACATATTATTTTTATTTCAGCACAGCTAAAAGTAATTCTTTCAAAATCTACAAGATTACCAAACTGACCCTAAATCTGCTCATTGTTTTTATGGTAGGTGCTTTATTGGATTCAATATAATCTGATTGAAATTACATAAAATTAAAAAAAATATACAAAAAATATAATATCATACAAATAATATAATTTAAAATAGAACTTTATCAATAGGATATTTATTTAAAATCTTTTTTTTTCCTTGCGAAACTATAACATAGTTTGTGAAAATTTTTATAGCATCCACTGTTATTTGAGCTGTTAGATTTTTAACGATTTGACACATAATTAGAAACAATTATGTGACGCTTTTTGCATATTTATAACATGGATACTAAAAAATTAATCATTAAAAAATTAACTTCTAAAATAACTGTTTCTACTGATAGATAGAAACAATTTTTACGATAAAATTTTTCATAATTATTTAATATGGGCTCTAGTATATTTAATTATTAATTTGTAACTTGTGACCATTAATATTACAAACTACTTGTAGATGTTTCCTAGCTCAATGTTGAGTGAGTAACATAAAATTTTTCACGCTCAAGTGTTTTGGTTATTA
>NW_010356516.1:0-1037 GCF_000414095.1 Morus notabilis | reverse complement strand
TACTTCTCCTGAGCACGAGTATCCAATCTGCACTTGTGTCCAATCTTTATTTCATCTCCCAGGTATAGGACTTTAGTATTTTTCTTACATGTTGGAGACGATCTTTTCTTCTTTAGCATTCTGACTGTTTTATTGTGTACATTCAGCTGCTATACAGGAAATTCAGTGGAAACTTTCTAGTGAATCTCTTGGGTAAATGGAAAGAATCTGAGTATTCAGGTGGTCAGTATATTCCCGTGGGTGGTCTAGCATATTATATTACTGCACCATCGATGTTGTTAATGTTCCCTATTGGAGAGATGTTTGTTTTGTGTCTGATGGATAATATCTTGAATTGTTGTTTGTTGAGGACAATTTGATTGGTAAACAATTCCATTGCGGTTTTTTTGCAGCTTAGCTGATATGGCAACCAATCCTTTCCATGCACTGTTCTATCTTGTGTTCATGTTGTCTGCATGTACACTCTTCTAAAAAACATGGATCGAAGTTTCTGGATCTTCTGCTAGGGATGTTACCAATCAGCTTAAGGTATGGACTCCATTTGAACTTAATTTTCATACATTCTGGTAATAGTTTTATATCCCATCTTTTATGCAAAGTTTGTTAATACTGAATTATTTTGAGCTTGACTGATTAGTTTACTTGGATTGTTTTGTTGTGGTTACATATCTTGCTAGTTCACATCTTATGGTTTTAGTCTTTTATAGAACATATAAAAAATTTTATTAACACTTTTTTTTTTTTTGGGGTTTCAAGGTAATCATTGGCCATAACCAATATGATTTGGAAACTGAAATCCGTTCTCATAGGAAGCTATGGATGGGTTTTGTTTTTGAATTTTTTGCCATATTTAGTATCCACGGTCAGAGTTTACCATGCTTGGAATCAACATGTAAAGAAACAATCTTATATGCACCCTAAACCTATGCTTTAGTCAATACTCAAGCAGTGTCATGTTTTCTTCAACTAGAAACACAAAGCTACTACTAATTTGTCGCCCTTCCCGGGGTGGTTGTAGAGCGCGAAGAGAGCTTCAA
>NW_010356515.1:0-1185 GCF_000414095.1 Morus notabilis | reverse complement strand
AAGCTGCCCAGATTTTTTCCCGAAAATAGCCCAGTGCGCGCGCGCCCCAACGCGTGGCCGGCGTGCGCCCATGCGCGCGACTGAGTGGGCCAGATTGGATCATGGACCCCGAACGGGCCAGAGGCTTTCTGAAAGCCTCGTAATGCGTGTCAAAGGACCCAAAAAAGTTTCAGAGCCCAAAGAATGTGCAATCCAACCCGAAGACAAAGAATGAAGCCGAAGAATAAAGAATTCAAGAATCGAAGACCTGTTGATGTAACGGAAGAAAATAATTATTGTAATTATTTATTTATTCGATTTGGTTGTAATTTATTTATTTTTCTATGGGACCCGGTCAAATCCATCTCAATAGGCGATTGTATATATTTATATTTTATGTTGATAATTATATATTATATGTCCATGCATATAACATGCCATATAGATAAATTGTGCCTACTCATATTTTTTATAACATGCCATGCATACACGCACATTTATTATTATTTATTATAAAAGTGTTTTAAAAAAATAAAATAAAATAAGAACCATGCGCTAAAATTGATTTAATATGATTAAATTGATTTAAGTTGCAAAATTCATTTGCAAAATAATGTTACATGTGAAATTGATATGATTAAATTGATTTAAGTTGCAAAATTGATTTGCAAAATAATGTTACATGTGAAATTGAATTTAGGAGTTAAATTTTGGAATTTCACATGTCTGAAAAATAAATTGTTTATTTTTTGATTTGAAAACCATGAGATGTTTTTCAAACAAAATACATATTTGCAAAATAATGAGTGGGAGAGGGTTGTATGACAATACGACTCACTAGTCTCCGCCGTTAGCGCAACACCGTGAGATCCGGAGAGGGGCTTTGCGGCGACATTGAATCGCCCTCCTAAAGGAGAGTGTTCTTGCCGGATCAATAACAAGGTTGGCTTCCTAGAGATAAGATTTCAAGATGTATTTCTGAATTGACTACCCAAAGGTAGCAATCCAGAGTTAAGTCTATGGGATCTAAAATGGTGGGTCACACTCATAAAATATAATCAAATTTTTTGGTTATATTTTGACTAAAAATAACGGTAGTTAATAAATATGAAAATATGAGATATTTTGATTATATTTATTAACTGAGAAAAGTCTCAGTTTAATTGGCATATAACTTGACTACCCAAAGGTACACTTTATATGTGA
>NW_010356514.1:0-910 GCF_000414095.1 Morus notabilis | reverse complement strand
TGTTTTGCTGACAGCTGGACCTGAGCTGGTTAATGGGCTGATTTTGTCCTTGAAGGGTGCTGATTGAGCCACTCATTGGAGGCTTTCTCATGTGTTGTCACGTGGATTAGGGTACAATAAGTACCTGCAGCTGAGAAGAAAGAAGGGGTCCTTGGTCATATTTTGTAACAACGCAGAGGCGGCTGAACTTGGAAAAGGAAACCACCTCCATTTTTCTGATCAAGTACCAGCTCCAGTATTGGAAAGAAGAAGAAAAATCAATCACAGGGTGTTGAACGTAAAGCTTCATTGTTGATGCAGGAAGAGCTAGAAGAAACCTTGGAAAAGGGGGATTCGGATTCTCTCCTCATCACTTTAGTTTTTCTTACTCTCAATACTCTGTTTTACCTTGTTGAAGAACATTTACGTTCCTCTATAAATCTGAACTCGAATCCATATATAACTCTATGAGATTATGATTTGCTGGTGGAGATTGTTGAGTTGTTTATATTGAAATGTTAGTTGATATTGAATGGATCTGATGATTATTTCTTTGTTTATTCAAGTGAGCTGAATTTGTGCCTTAACTATGATTGGGAAATCATAAGAGGGGAGTATAGCTTTGATTAGATCTGGGAAGATTTAGTTGAGTGGACACAGCTTGAATAGTGCAAGTTCTTAGATCTTGTTTTAGATTTTTGATTCACATGATATAGGAATATATTGTGTCTTGCATAACCATATGATTTAGAGCTTCATTCTCTGATTTTAGAGTCTAGATTTGCAAAGGGATTTGTGGGATTTAGCTTTAAGATCAGTAGACAGAGGATTGGAAAATCCCTGGTTTATTAGTAAATCTGGTTAACAGGAAGTTTTCGTTGTCGTCCGTTGCTGCAGCATCGCATAGCATTGTTAGTAGACAATTTAGCAA
>NW_010356513.1:642-1505 GCF_000414095.1 Morus notabilis | reverse complement strand
GGCTGATGGGCCTCGTTTCAACACTAAACGTTGTCGCCATTCCAGTGGCAGTGGTAGGGCGCCAGGAGAGCTTCGATATAACGTCTGATGGGCGGATCCCGTTACGACACCAAAGGTTCTCCCCGTTCCTATGGAAGTTGTAGAGCACGAAGAGAGCTTCCATATGACGGATGATGGGCGCCGTTACGACACCAAAAGATGCCGCCGTTCCCGTGGCGGTTGTAGAGCGCAAACAGAGATTAGATCTATCGGTTGATGGGCGCCGTTACACAACAAAAGTTTTGAGCGTTCCTTTGGCCATTGTAGATTGCGAAGAGAGCTTCGATCTAACGGCTAATGGGGCGCATTACGACACAAAAAATTGTCACGGTTTCGTGGCAGGTGTAGAGGGGGAAGAGAGCTTTGATTTGACGGATTGCGGGCCTCATTACGACACCAAAAGTTTTCACCGTTCCCGTGCCATTCGTAGATCGCGATGAGAGAGTCGATCTAACGGCTGATGGGCCCCGTTATCACACCAAAAATTTCACCGTTCCCGTGGCAGTTGTAGATCATGAAGAGAGCTTCGATCAAACCGCTGATGGGCCCCATTTCAACACCAAAAGTTATCGCCGTTCCCGTGGCAGTTGTAGAGTACGAAGAGCGCGTCGATCTGACGGATTATGGGCCCCGTTATCACTCCAAAACTTTTCACCGTTCCCGTGGCTGTCGTAGAACGCGAAGAGAGCATCGATCCAATGGCTGATGGGCCCCATTACGACACCAAAAGTTTTCATCATTCCCGTACCAATCGTAGATCGCAGAGAGAGCTTCTTTAATCTAACGGTTGATGGGCCCCGTTACGACACCAACATTTGTCGCCC
>NW_010356513.1:0-264 GCF_000414095.1 Morus notabilis | reverse complement strand
ATTTCAACACCAAACGTTGTCGCCATTCCAGTGGCGGTGGTAGGGCGCGAAGAGAGCTTCGATATAACGTCTGATGGGCGGACCCCGTTATGACACCAAACGTTCTCCCTGTTCCTGTGGTAGTTGTAGAGCACGAAGAGAGCTTCGATATGACGGATGATGGGCGCCGTTACGACACCAAAAGATGCTGCCATTCCCGTGGCGGTTGTAGAGCCCAAACAGAGCTTAGATCTATCGGTTGATGGGCGCCGTTACACAACAAAA
>NW_010356512.1:0-556 GCF_000414095.1 Morus notabilis | reverse complement strand
CTGGCGGCCCAGATTCGGTAATTGGACCCCGAATGGACCCGAGGGTTTCTAAAACCCTCGTAATGTGTGCCGAAGGATCCAGAAAAGTTCCGGACCCCAGGGAAGGTGAAATCCAACCCAAAGACAAAGAATGAAGCCAAAAAATAAAGAACTCAAGAATCAAAGACCCGTTGATGTAACGGAGGAAAATAATTATTGTAATTATTTATTTATTCGATTTAGTTGTAATTTATTTTTCCATGGGACCCGGTCAAATCCATCTCAATAGCCGATTGCATATATTTATATTTTATGTTGATAATTATATATTCTATGTCCATGCATATAACATGCTATATAGATATATTGTGCATACTCATACTATTCGTATGTTTCAAAACATGCTATGCATACACGCGTATTTATTATTATTTATTTTATTTATTATAAAAGGGTTTTAGAAAAATAAAATAAAATAAGAACCATGCGCTAAAATCGATTTAATGTGATTAAATTAATTTAAGTTGTAAAATTGATTTGTAAAATAATGTTACATGTGAAATTCAATTTAAGAGTT
>NW_010356511.1:65182-79795 GCF_000414095.1 Morus notabilis | reverse complement strand
TGGGCGTATTGCGTGGTCGTTGACGCAGCAACTTAAGAAGGATGCTTTTTCTTGGAATTTGGAGGCTGAGGAGGTGTTTCAGTGCTTAAAGAAAGCTATGACTGAAATTCCAGTTTTGGCTTTGCCAGATTTCTCTCAACCTTTTGTGGTGGAATCTGACGCTTCGGGATTTGGGGTAGGAGCAGTTTTGATACAAGAGCAGTGGCCCATCGCTTATTTTAGCCAAGTCCTCTCGGCGCGTGCTCGTGCCAAATCGGTCTATGAGCGAGAGCTAATGGCCATTGTGCTAGCCATTCAAAAATGGTGACCTTATTTGTTGGGAAGGCATTTTTTGGTGCGCACCGATCAAAAAAGTTTGAAGTTCTTATTAGAACAATACTTAGTGAGTGTGGAGCACCAGCGGTGGCTGTGCAAATTGCTTGGCTATGATTTCGAGATACAGTACAAACCGGGGCCAGAAAACAGGGTGGCTGACGCCCTTTTGAGACAACAAGCGGGGCTGGTTTTGATGGTCATGACTACTCCAATGGTGCTCGATATTGAGGAGTTGCAGCGGCAGGTTAAGGCGGATCCGGAGCTCAACAAAACCATAGAGGGGCTGCTGGCTGGAATGCACTCTTCGACGGGATTTACTCTTCAACGGGGGCATCTACTTTACAAAGGAAGGTTGGTCGTTCCTCCAAAATCTTAACTAATTCCAATCTTATTACAAGAGTTTCATAGTAGTAAGATAGGTGGCCATTTAGGGGTCTTAAAGACGTACAAACGGCTGGCTTTGGAATTTTTCTGGAGGAGAATGCGTAAGGATGTTGAGTCTTTTGTCAGCAACATAAGACGTCCACTTTGTCTCCGGCGGGATTGTTGCAACCTTTGCCTATACCGAACCGGGTTTGGGATGATGTCTCCATGGACTTTATTGAGGGTTTACCGAGATCTGCGGGTTATAATTCCATTTTGGTTGTCGTGGATCACCTAAGTAAGTACGGCCATTTCATTGGCTTAAAACACCCATTTTCTGCCAATATAGTGGCTGCTATTTTTGTTCGTGACATTGTGCGCCTGCATGGGTTTCCACAGAGCATCATCTCCGACCGGGACAAGGTTTTTATGAGCCATTTTTGGAAGCAACTTTTCAGGTTGCAGGGCACTACCTTGTGTCAGAGTATGACGTATCATCCACAAACGGATGGCCAGACGGAGGTCGTAACCCACTGTTTGGAGGCTTATTTGTGTTGCTTTGTCTCTGGCCAGCCTAGACAGTGGTTTACACATCTTTCGTGGGCGGAGTATTGGTACAATATGAGTTTCCATGTCTCGGCTACCATGACGCCATTCAAAGCTCTTTATGGACGAGATCCTCCGCAGTTGGTGCCTTATGAGGCTAGGTCTACAGCCACATCAGAGTTGGAGAGGCAGCTACCGTGATGCACTATTAACGGAACTGAAGGACCATTTGGGATGCGCCCAACAGACTATGCAAGACCATGCAAATCGGAAGCGTCGTTCCATGGAGTTTGAGGTAGGGGACATGGTTTATTTGAAGCTCTAGCCGTATCGTCACCGAGTGTTGGCGCGAGTGAGGAATGAAAAGCTGTCCCCTCGCTATTATGGGCCGTTTCAGATCCTGGCTCGAGTTGGACCAGTGGCATACCGATTGCTCTTACCGTCTCACGCTCGGATTCATTCCGTCTTTCATGTGTCCCGCTTGAAGAAGGCACTTGGGCCGGTGGATATTCCCCAGTCTTTACCTCCAATGTTATCAGAAGATTTGACATTGCAGGTGGAACCCGCTCACGTCTTGGATACTCATTTTTCCCCTGCCACTGGGTCTTTGGAGGTTTTAATTAAGTGGCGCCACCTTCCGGACTTTGAATCTTCTTGGGAGCCGTTTGAGGTGATTCAGCGCCAATTTCCAGCTTTTCACCTCGAGGACAAGGTGACATTTTTAAGGGGGGTGTAATTGATAAGTCCTTACTGAGGCAAGTGTATGTTAGTAGGAATAAAAGAGTCTAGGCAGGGACAGTTGTCTTTAGTGGCTATGGTAGTATGGTATTAGTGGTTTAGTTAGAAATGTTAGTATTAGTTAGCTTACGGGGGAAGTTGGGTTGTTAGAAGGAAATTGTATAAAAAGGGAAAGAAGAGGGAAAAGCAGTTATCGGGAAATAAACAGAAAGTGAACAAGTCTTGGAACAATTCCAAGCAAAGGGAGGAAGCAGACCCTCGAAGTTTTGCCGTTCAGTGTATAGTGATTGTTGTCAATAAAATCCTTCGTTGATTCTTTCTTCGTTCTTACGAATTTGTCAATAGTTCTCTTAGTTCTTGTACAGACAATCCAGAGCTTATCAGCTCCCTTTATGCTAACAGCTAGCGTAACACGCTAGGTCTCCTAAAACTTCTAACCACCTTTCTAACACTCCCCCTTAAGCTGGAGAGTACAAGTTGAACATTCCCAGCTTATCTATCAACTTTTCAAAGACAGGTTTGTAAAACACCCTTTGTTAGAATATCTGCAATTTGTTCTGAAGTTGGCACATAAGTCATACAGATTGTTCCATCTTCACTCTTTTCTTTAATGAAATGCCTATCCACCTCTACATGTTTGGTTCGGTCATGATGAACGGGATTGTGCGAGATGTTAATAGCTGTTTTGTTATCACAAAAAATTCTCAAAGGTGTCTTCAAGTCAACCTTTAATTCTTCTAGGAGTAACTTGAGCCAGATTCCTTCACATACTCCATGAGCAACATATCTCAAATCTGCTTCTGCGCTGCTTCTTGCTACAACCGCCTGTTTCTTGCTTCTCCATGTTACTAGATTGCCCCATAGGAACGTGCAATAATTGGATGTTGATCTTCGATCACTAATTGATCCTGCTCAGTCCGTATTAGTGAATACTTCTATTGAATGATCTTCGGTCTTCTTAAAGAACAAGCCTCTGCCAGGTGTTCCTTTCAAATACCTAAGAATTCAAAACACAACTTCCATGTGGTCTTCATTAGGTGAATGCATGAACTGACTTACTTGGCTAATAGCAAAAGCAATATCTGGTCTAGTGTGTGATAGGTAGATTAGCCTTCCGACTAAGCGTTGATACCTCCCCTTGTCTACCGGACTTCTATCGGAATTTAGATCTAGTTTTACATTCGGATCCACTGGGGTATCTATTGGTTTGCAGCCCATCATCCCAGTCTCCTTTAAAAGATCTAAAGCATATTTTCCTGAGATACAGAAATACCGATCTTACTCCTGGCAATCTCCATTCCTAGGAAATATCTTAAGTTCCCTAAATCCTTCATCTCAAATTCCAGAGCTAGCTGTCTCTTTAGCTGCGCAATCTCATCTTCATCGTTTCCAGTTACAATAATGTCATCCACATAGACAATAAGAAGAGTTGTTTTTTCATTCTTATGTCTATAGAACAACATATGATCTCCATGCGCCTATTGATACCCTTCTTTTCGAATAGCCTTGGTGAAACGGTCGAACCATGCCCTGGGTGACTGTTTGAAACCATACAAGGATTTCTTTAGCCGACAAACTTTTCCATCTTTCTTGCCTTCATCAAACCCTGGTGGCAATTCCATAAACTTCTTCTATAAGATCGCCATTTAGAAAGGCATTTTTAACGTCTAACTATTGCAAAGGCCAATTAAGATTAACCGCTAGAGATAAAAGAACTCAGACTGTATTGATTTTTGCCACCGGTGTGAAAGTCTCTTGATAGTCAATCCCAAATGTCTGTGTATAGCCTTTAGCCACAAGTTTGGCCTTGTAACATTCCACAGAGCCGTCAGCTTTATACTTTACTGTAAAAACCCATTTACATCCAACCAGAACCGTTTCCTTCAGTTTCTGCACCACTTCCCACGTTTGGTTCTTCTCTAATGCCCTCATCTCTTCCATGATGACTTGTTTCCATTTGTCCTATTGCCAGGCTTCCTCTATGGTCTTTGGAACCTTTTGGTCTGCCAAGTTTACAACAAGCGTCTGAATAGAAGTAGACAATGACCCATACTGAACAAAATTCGACACAGGGTGTGCCGTGCAAGACCTAGTTCCTTTTCTCAAAGCAACAGGAACATCCAAGTCAGCCAAACTTATGTCAGTACCTATATCCGAATCTGATAAGTGTGGTTCACTAGGTGAGATTTCCTGATTATATTTCTGAGAATTATATTTCTGAGATGTTTTCTGCCCTGGATGATTTTTGTATCGCGTTCGAGAATAACACAATAATGGTACACTTTGTTCTCCCCCTGTCGAATTTGCATTTTGAAGATTAGAGTCATCCAAAATTTTTGAATTCAAAACAGTTTGTGGAACTGGCGGATTTGGTGCAGTAATTTCGGGTAGAGAAGGATCTGGAATAGGAGTTGAAGTGGGAATAGACTCTAACTGAGAATTTGGTGGAGAAATAAATGGGGAACGTGAAACATCAGGAAGCAGATTCAACGTGATAGCTGGAGAAGATTCTGGAGGAGAGATTTGCGGATGAGACTTTGAAATATCAGCAGCTGATTTTGAGAGAATCTTCACCGGAAAAATTCAAACTGAAGAATTCAAATTGGAAGAAATATCATGAGTAATATGAGGAGTTAAATGTGGAGAAATATCTGCGGGAGATTTTCGAGTTTGGGAATTCAAATAATGGGGGCAAACTTGCTGGAGATTTGGAATTAGAAACGGGAAGAATATTTGAAGGAGATTCGTGTGGAGAAACTTCAGGAGAAAAATCCCATAAATATTCCTAATTCAAAGGTGAGGACGGTGGCTTTGGAAACTCCAAAAAATCATCAGGTGATGTGGACTTAAAAAACGGCCGTTTTTCAAAAAATGTCACGTCTCTAGAAATAAGGTACTTCCTTTTTTCTAGTGAATAACAACGGTAGCCCTTTTGAGTGGACGAGTACCCTAAGAAAATACATTTAGAAGCTCTAGGGTTCAATTTGCTACGATTAGGGACGTTATTGTGAAGAAAGGCCATACATCCAAAGGTTTTCAAATCTGATAGAAACCGGGAATTGCTAGTATACAGTAGGAGATTGAAGCGTTAGTTAATTAGTAAGGCTGACGTGGACTGGAATAAGTAGGCTTAGTTGTTTGAGAGTCTTGTCAAGGAAGCTTGGCGTCCATGTAATAACTGAATTTAGTTAGAGTTGTAGTTTGTTAGTAGAATCTATAAATAAGCAGAGGGGCCTAGGGATTTGGGTACTTTTTTTGGATTGTGTAGAATTGAGAGAGGAGAGTCGGTGATTCTCTCGAATAATCACCCGAGTGTGTAAATTGTCCTTCGATAATCAAGAGGTTTCCATCAAATTGGTATCAGAGCTGTTCCGATTGGGAATGGTTGCTTCAAGAGCTGAGAAAATGGATGGAAGAGTGGAGATGGTGGAGAAGGATATCGAAGAGCTTAAAGGAGCTGTTGGACAACTTTTGGTGGATATGGGAGCTGTGAAGGATTATATGAAGGAACTTACCGATTGGATGAGGTCGGGGAGCGGCGTAGGTCCCTCGACAGAGCACGCGGGGGCTTCTGCTTCAAATGAGGTGGAAGGCGGTGGTGCGACGGCGGTGTCGGCCCATCCCGGCCAAGGTTCAGCACCGATCTGCGGGGAATCAAGGTTTCACCGAATGGAAATTCCTCTTTTCAGTGGAGAGGATTCGCTCGGCTGGCTGTTCCGTCTGGAACGGTATTTCCAGGTCCAGGGCATTGAGGAGGTGGAACGAGTGGCGGCGGCGATGATTGGCCTCGAAGGGAAGGCTTTGAACTGGTTCCAGTGGTTGGAATCCAGGTCTGGTCACATCTTATGGCTGAGATTCAAAGAATCTGTTATTCAATGGTTAAGGTCATCACAAACGGGCAATCATTACGAAGCCTTGATTGCTTTACGACAAGAATCGACGGTGGCTGACTTCCGAGAGAAATTCGAGCTACTCTCGTTTCCTTTGAGAGAGGCCGATGAGGAGTTCTTGAAGGGAGCTTTCTCGAATGGTTTGGCCGAAGAGATCAGAGCGGAGGTGCGTATGGTAAAGCCTGCTTCTCTAGTCTAGCTGATGGACTTGGCCTAAAAGATTGAGGAAAAAAATTGGGCCCTGGAACGGGCCCACATGAAATGGACCTACAGGCCCAATTCGGGTAAAGACGGTAATGGGGTCTCTGAAGGCCGTGGATTCACTTTTTCAGGAGACTATGGCGGTGTAAGAAGTGCGGTGACTGGTAGAGTTTCTCCGGTAAGTGGTGTTGGTGGGTTACCCCCCAAGCCGAATGAAGGAGGTGGAGCAACAGTGACACGTAGCAGCTCTTTTCAGTCCAACGTGTCTGTCAACAAGGAGCCTCTTCGTGTTTCTTCTCAGCCGGTTAGAAGAAATGAGAATTTCAGGAGGAGGATTTCTGATGCTGAGATGCAACGAAGGCGAGAAGGGGGATTATGCTTCCGATGTGAAGAGAAGTGGCGATTCGGCCATGTGTGTGCCAGAACCCCCAACTTCAGGTTCTTATTACTGCAGAAGATGAGGAAGATGAAAAAGTGGGTACCGAGGATACCAGCATACCATGGACGCAAGAAGAAGGATCTTTGGAGCTGTCTATGAATTCAATTGTGGGAATTCCGTCCATTAACACCATGAAGGTGAAAAGTATGATCTTGAACAAAGAGGTGGTGATTTTAATTGATTATGGAGCTTCTCATAATTTTATTTCTCGGGGAATGGTGGAGGAACTTAAACTGCCAATAGATAGTACACCTAGTTTCAAAATTATGGTGGGAAATGGTTACAAAGTGGCCGGACAGGGGGTCTGCCGGTAGGTAGAGGTTAGTTTACAGGGGGTGCACATAATTCAAGATTTTTTCCCGATTGAACTCGGTAGTGCCGATGTAATTTTAGGCATTACGTGGCTAGGCATGTTAGGGGAGGTTAGTGCCAATTGGAAGAAATTAACTATGCAGTTCGATTGGCAGGGCAAACGGGTGTTGCTTCAGGGCGACCCTTCTTTGTCCAAAACTTTAGTGTCCCTCAAAGCCATGCTTAAAGCTATTCAGGAGGAGGGACGGAGATTTTTGGTGGAATTTGGACAGGTGACATTGTTAGGCCAATCTGTTGGAGTCGTAGAAGATGCTGCCTTGGAGGGGTTGCTCACTAAGCTTCATTCGGTGTTTGAACCCCCCGCAGGCCTTCCTCCTTCACGATTTCATGATCATGCAATTCCACTTAAGGAAGGGACAGATCCTCCCAATTTGAGACCTTACCGTTTCCCACATTCACAAAAAAATGAGATCGAAAGAATCGTGAGAGAAATGATGACCGCAGGAATCATTAAGCATAGTAACAGTCCATTTTCGAGTCCGGTATTGTTGGTCAAGAAAAAAACTGGTGAGTGGCATTTTTACGTAGACTATCGCACACTAAACAAGATTACAATTCCGGATCGATTTTTGATTCCTGCCATAGATGAGTTGTTGGACGAACTCGGAGGGGCGGTTTTCTTTTCCAAACTGGACTTGAAATCCGGCTACCATCAAATCAGGGTACGTGAGGAGGATACACCGAAAATAGCATTCCATACTCATGCCGGCCATTACGAATTCTTGGTTATGCCGTTTGGCTTAACAAATGCCCCGGCAACCTTTCAATCTTTAATGAACGAAGTTTTCCGTTCGCATTTACGACAGTTTGTTTTGGTCTTTTTCGATGACATTCTGGTTTATAGTAAGGATTGGGCTACACATTTATAGCACTTGAGATGTGTTTTTGACTTGCTTAAGCAACACCAATTGGTGGCCAACAAGAAAAAGTGTGTTTTTTTGGACGGCCACGAGTGAAATTTCTGGGCCATATCATCACGGATTCTGGGGTTCAAGCCGATCCAGAGAAAATTGCCGCCATGGTTGATTGGCCCGTGCCAAAGTCCATTCGGGATCTTCGGGGATTTTTAGGCCTCACCAGCTATTACCGGCGTTTTGTGGGGGATTATGGGAAGGTAGCTGAACCTTTAACACGTCTCCTTAAAAAGGATGCATTTTTGTGGACCTCGGACGCACAGGGGGCTTTTGAAGAATTAAAATAGCGGATGGTCTCTGTTCCGGTGCTCGCTTTACCGGACTTCACCAAAACTTTTATCATTGAGACCGATGCGTCTGGACGCGGTTTGGGAGCAGTTTTGATGCAAGACAATCAGACTATTGCTTTTATCAGTCAGTCTCTTTCCGATCGTGGTCGTTCTAGGTTTGTGTATGAGCGTGAGCTCATGGCGGTTGTTTTGGCTACGAAGAAATGGCGTCATTATCTTTTGGGAAGGCACTTTATAGTGCGAACGGACCAACGTAGCTTGCGGTTCCTTCTCGAACAGCAGATCATGAATGAGGCTCAGCAGCGGTGGATTTACAAACTCATCGGTTTGGACTTTGAAATTCAATATAAGCCAGGGTGGGATAACCGAGTGGCTGATGCCCTTTCCAGAAAACACGAGGACCCTCTTTTGCACGTGTTCTCCGTTGTGCACATGCTTGAGTTGGAAGCTATTGAGGATGAAGTGCAGAAGGATGATAAATTGAGGCCAATTGTTCAGGGGCTTTTGTTGTTGGATCCTCACTTCAAAGCCGGTTATCAACTTAAGGGTGGCCGGCTCTATTTCAAGGATAGATTGGTATTACCACATCATTCTCCCTTGGTTACCAAATTTTCCGTGAGTTCCATTCCTCGACTGTGGGGGGTCATTCTGGATTCTTTCGTACCTATAAGCGCTTGGCGGCCGTCTTATTTTGGGAAGGGATGAAGCGTGATATTCAGCGCCTAGTCACTGAATGTGACACTTGCCAACGGGTGAAGTATGATGCTCTAAAACCGGCCGGGTTGCTGCAACCATTGCCAATTCCGAAGCAAGTTTGGGATGATGTGTCTTTAGATTTTATTGGGGGTTTACCTAAGGCTTTGGGGCGTGATACGATTATGGTGGTGGATCGCCTCACCAAATATGTGCATTTTTTCGCGCTTTCTCATCCTTTTACGGCTCGAGAGGTTGCAGCCGTTTTTGTGCAGGGAGTGGTTCGCTTGCATGGCTTTCCGCGTTCTATCGTATCTGACAGGGACCGCGTGTTTATCAGTCACTTTTGGAAGGAGCTTTTTCGATTGGCCGGTACCGAGCTCCGTATGAGCTCCGCTTACCATCCGCAAACTGATGGGCAAACGGAGGTGGTTAACCGGAGTTTGGAGGATTACTTGAGGTGTTTTTGTGGTACCAAACCATGTCAGTGGCCTAATTGGCTAGGGTGGGCTGAGTTTTGGTTTAACACTACTTTCCACAGTTTGGCAGGCATGACACCTTTTTGTGCCTTGTATGGTCGTGAGGCTCCTATTTTATTCTGTTGGGAGGACGGTAGTTCAGTGGTGGAGGCTGTTAATCATCAGTTGCGTGACCGAAATGACATCCCTCGGAAGTTGAAGGAGCATTTGACTACTGCCCAGTAGCGAATGAAGGTGTATGCAGACAAGAAGCGTCGGGATGTTCATTTTGAGGTTGGCGATTGGGTTTTCCTGAAGCTCCAACCTTATCGGTTGCGGTCGTTGGCCTGTCGACGCAATGAAAAACTAAGTCCTCGCTTCTATGGTCCCTTCTTGGTGATGGAGCGGATTGGTGAGGTTGCCTATCGTCTGCAACTTCCGTCTTTTGCGCGTATTCATGATGTTTTCCATGTGTCCCAGTTGCGGAAGGTGTTACAGCCTTCCACACCAGTACAGCAGTTTCCTGCTGCCTTGACAGAGGACATGGAGTTGGCTGTTGAGCCCGCAGCCTTTGCTTCAAACTCAGAAATTGTTGGATGGTTCTCTGGAGGTTTTAGTTCAATGGAAGGATCTTTCGGAGTGTGACAGCACTTGGGAGTCGTGGGAGTTGTTGTCTGCCCAGTTTCCGGACTTGAACCTTGAGGACAAGGTTCTTGCGCATGGGGAGGGTGATGATAGAAACTGGGAATTGCTAGTATACAGTAGGAGATTGAAGCGTTAGTTAATTAGTAAGGCTGACGTGGACTGGAATAAGTAGGCTTGGTTGTTTGAGAGTCTTGTCGAGGAAGCTTGGCGTCCATGTAATAACTGAATTTAGTTAGAGTTGTAGTTTGTTAGTAGAATTTATAAATATGCAGGGGGGCCTAGGGATTTAGGTACTTTTTTTGGATTGTGTAGAATTGAGAGAGGAGAGTCGGTGATTCTCTCGAATAATCACCTGAGTGCGTAAATTGTCCTTCGATAATCAAGAGGTTTCCATCAAAATCCAACTCATAAAAATAACGATATTCAGGATAGGACTTAGACAACAATTCTAATGGAGTTTGAAAATTTAGAACTTTGCTTGGCAAACGATTAATCAGGAAATAAGCAGTAAGAATTGTATCCCCCCAAAATTTCTTTGGAACATTTGATTGGAACATTAAAGAACGAGCGACCTCTAAAAGATGTCGATTTTTACGTTTGGAAACACCATTTTGTTTGGATGTATTAACACAAGTATTTTGGTTTAAAAGACCATTTTTTGTAAGAAATTCAACAAGAACAGAATTAAAGTATTCTGTTCCATTATCAGTACGCAGAATTTTAATATTGGTATTAAATTGCGTTTTGATCATGGAATGGAAATTTTGAAAAATTTGTTCGGTCTCGGCCTTATCTTTGAGCAAATATGAACAGAATTAAAGTATTTCGTTCCATTATCAGTACGCAGAATTTTAATATTGGTATTAAATTGCGTTTTGATCATGGAATGGAAATTTTGAAAAATTTGTTCAGTCTCGGCCTTATCTTTGAGCAAATACACCCAATAAACTCGTGTATGATCGTCAATAAATGTAATAAACCATCTTTTATTGGTCAAACTCAAAATACGAGGTCCCCAAATATCACTATGAATTAGCACAAACGGGTGTGATGGTTTGTAAGGCAAGGATGAAAGAAAAGAGCGTGTATGTTTCGCTAATTGACAGATCTCACATTGAAATTCATCTTTATTTTGAAATAAATGAGGAAACAAATGTTTCAAATACAAAAAACTTGGATGACCTAATCTAGAGTGCAGCAGCATTATTTTTTGTTCTCTTGACATAGAGGAGAAATTTGTGTCGGCATGGACATGACAACTCACAAAACACTTATTCTCAAAGAAATATAATCCTGAATCTTCCTTAGCACTCCCAATCATCATCTCCGAAGACGGGTCCTGAAAAACACAAGTAGATGGCGTAAATTTGACCACACACTTCAGATCACTTGTAAGTTTGCTTATGGAAAGCAAATTGCAAGTTAAATTTGGAACATGGAGAACCGATTGAAGAGTAACGGTAGGACTTATTTTGACCGAACCAATTCCAGCAACATAAGAATAAGAACCATTAGCAATCTTAACTCTATGCTGATTATTATTTGGAAAATAAGTAGAGAAAAAATGTCGACAACCAGTCATGTGATCTGAAGCACCAGAGTCAATAATCCATAGCTCACCTGTGGTAGGTATACTGCTATTTGTAGAAGAGATACCTTTTTGTGCCATCATGGATTTACTTGAAACAAGATTGTCAGACAACAACTTGCAGAGATGGTCCATTTGAGCCTTTGAAAACTGAGAAGTTTCATCAGACTCTTTTGGTTCTGTCTCTGTTGAAGCTAGAAACCCTTTTCCATATTTTCCATGTGGGTTTCTTGGTACCCAATTAGCAGGTTTTCCATGGACTCTCCAACAAGTGTCGTTTGTGTGATGCGGACGTTGATAGTGCTCACACCATGTCTGTGGTTTTTTTCGATTATCTGCTCCTCTAACCGCAAAGGCTAATGTCTCCATGTTTGTTAATGATGGTCCACTAAGCATCACCCTTTTTTGACTTTCTTCACGGCGCACCTCGGAGAAGACTTCATCAATACTGGGTAAAAGGTGTTTAGCAAAGATTCGACTTCGAACATCATCGAGTTCACGATTCAATCCGGCAAGGAAATCATAGATTCGGTCCTCTGTCAACATTTTATTATAGAGGACGCCATCACTTGAATCCTTCCATTCACAGAGACGAAACAAGTCAAGTTCCTGCCAGATTTTCTTCAAGGCAGTGAAGTATTGTGTCACGTTCATCTCCCCCTGGTGCAGATTGCGAGCCTTGTTGTAAAGTTCAAAGATTTGTGAGGCATCTTCAAAATCAGAGTAGGCCATAGTCACAGCATCCCGGATTTCTTTTGCAGAGGAATAAAACAAATACAAATCACCAATTGAATCTCCATAGGAGTGAATTAACCAGGCCATAACCACTGAGTTTTGAATTTCCCAAGATGAATAACTGGGATCATCAACACTAGGTTTCGTAATCGTTCCATCCAGGTAACCAAACTTCCCTTTGCCACGGATTACTGGCTGGACCGAGCGAGACCATTGAAGGAAATTTTTGCCTGTTAATTTGTGTGTGGTGATTTGAAGAGATAAGTAATCAGAGTTATTTGCAGCGAGTACGATTATAGAGGTTGATTGCGAGGTTTTACCCTCAGAACCATCACCTTTGCTCGAACATGAATCGGCCATGGTAGCCATTATCTTCCTCAACTCAGCAGTAGCTTTATCAACCTGGCTCTGATACCATAAAAGCTATTGAGAGGAAAAAAACAATAAAGAAACATTGCCTCTGTATTTACTTAGATAACGTTAATTAACAAGACTCCTACTCATTACATTATATATAAAGTAGAAACAATAGGAGAGAATAAACAGCTTAACTAATCTCCTAAAAAATAGGCTCCCTTTATGCTAACAGCTAGCCTAACACGCTAGGTCTCCTAAAACTTCTAACCACCTTTCTAACAAAATCACAGATTAAGTGAGGCTCGTGGAGATAAGGCAGTGGACAGAGAGATGTACCAAAGACTTGTTGGGAAACTCATCTATCTCGCACATACTAGGCCAGATATAACTTACTCCGTCAGTATTATCAATCAGTTTATGCATGATCCGAGGGAAGTTCACCTACAGACAGTCTACCGAGTGCTTCATTACTTAAAGGCACATCCGGGGAAGGGAATTTTATTCAAAAAGGGATCTGAAATTGATCTAGCAGTTTACACAGATGCAGACTATGCAGGTTCTCCAGTCGATAGGCGATCAACTTCGGGCTATTGTACCTTTCTTGGAGGAAACTTGATATCTTGGAGAAGCAAGAAACATAGTGTGGTAGCAAGGTCAAGCGCCGAAGCAGAGTTCAGAGCTATGGCAGCAGGATTATGTGAATTATTGTGGGTCAAAATTATCCTAGAGGACTTGAAGATTCAATGGAGCAAACCGATGAAGCTATACTGTGATAACAAATCAACTATAAGTATAGCCCACAACCCAGTGCAACATGACCGGATGAAACACATAGAGATAGACATGTACTTTATTAAAGAGAAGCTAGACAGTGGACTGATTTGTACTCCATATGTCCCGACAGGACTTCAACTTGCAGATGTGATGACAAAGGGGCTTTGTAACAACATGTTTCATGAGAATGTTAGCAAACTGGGAATGGAAGATATTCACCAGCTTGAGGGGGAGTGTAGGAAATCTCGGATGAGTAATCTTAGGAGATATTTCAAGAAAGTTAGTGGAGGAAATCAGGGTTAAAATCTGTCCCTAAAGTTTAAGGGAATTAGCTATAGACTTTCCGTGTTTAGTGTAACAGAAAATTGTATATATAGACTAGAATGAATTGTAAAGTGATATACAGAATTAATAAAATTTTCAGAATCTTTTTTCTTCATCTGTCAAAAGCAAGTCTTTCCCATGCACTTTTCTCTCCCTAGGCAGACCAATTTATAGCTTTAGCAACCAATCTATATTTGAATTACAATTTCACACTACAAGTTCCTAGTTTCAATTTAGTAGACATAGAAAAAACTAAAAAGATATTTGGAAAGTGAGCAATCAATATTACTAGCTTTCTCTTTAGAAATTCCCACTCTAATCACTTTCATTGCTATCCAAGCAGATAATCACTAGCTCCCAAATGGGTAAGCTTTGGAAACAACTATTTCAGGTAAATCAAAGCTCACAAGTTTAAAATTTCATGAATCCAAAGAAAAACATCAAACACCCACATTATTCCGTTGGTTGTAAATCAATAACTTTTCACATATAAATTAGGTCAACTAAGAACAGAGCAAGACATAACCTTAAAAATTCTTTTCAAGCCTAATCACAACGCTAACAAAGAACATTAACACAAGAACATAATCAAGCAAATAAATATACCTATGAATTGAATTGAAAATCAATTCATAACTCGCAAGTCACAAATTGTTTGTCTCTCTCCCCCTCTCATCATGATATACATAATGGCTTTGAAGATATAAGATATTAGCTAGAAAGTAAATTTTCTCAGAAAGATGGAAGCATCATGGCATTAAAAACCTTTCTATCTAGTGTTGACAAAAAAAAAAAAAAAGAGTAAGTATTCCAAACCACCCTCTACTAATGTAGGTGTCGCAAATGCATCAAAAACTCTACTAGTGTCTAGCAACCAAAATTGCGTTTGTTCTGCTGGTTGTCAGATTCCTATGTCTTTCTTTCCCCCCTTTTCCACTAACTTATTATACCTACCAATTATGCAGCCAAGA
>NW_010356511.1:56061-65170 GCF_000414095.1 Morus notabilis | reverse complement strand
AAAGAAAAAAAAATCACCATTTCATCATGGGAAGTTAGAAACTAAGCCAGCAGTATTTTTCTAATCAATTTGGTCATGGAAAAACAAAAGAAACGACAATCATATAAGCAAAATGACAATCAAAGACCAATTTTGAACAGAAGAAGTCGGATAGATAGAATAATACAGCAGTATCCCACAAACCCAGATTCACAGCTTGACCATCAACAATGATATTGGCACTGAAATTGTCAAAAACAGTGGGAACATGATCCTGTCAACAACATGACTTGTTCAATTGAACGTAGAACCCTAAATTGAATGCAATTCAATTCACTACATCGTTTCTTAATTTCCCCCCAAATTTCACCCCAAATTTCCCCCACCGACCTATAATTTCCCCAAATCTAGCCCTAAACACCTTGAAAATGAAGAAGAATCAGAATTCTGAAAGAGAGAGATGGAGAGAGAAAGTTACCGACGAAGCTTCACTCGGCCGGCCGTCAGAGCTTCAATCGTCGTCGGAGATCAACCCTAGCAAAGAGAGAAGTGAAGGAGAGAGAGAGAGAGAGAGAGAGAGAGAGAGCTAGCAGTGGAGAGAGAGAGATCGAGAGAAGTGGGAGAAAAAGAGAGCTCCGTAAATTTTCCTAGGAAAGCAAAATCTAACATTTAGGGCTTGTTTTTTTAGTGAACAAGTTGATAGGATCCCCTTTTTAACGCCCCCATGTCCCTCCCGTATGGCGACGTGGGCTCGTAAAAAAGGAAAGAGGGGGATGGGGTTTCTCTTGCTTTTGGCATAGCGGGCCCCCAGCGGGAGGCTCGCATGATGGGCCATCATTGGGGCAAACGATGCAATAGCTTCGGTTAGAGCAAAGCCCAAAATGGCATTTAACTTGAGTTTAATTCTGGAATTGAATTTGAGTTATAACTTGAGTTGAATTTGTAACTTGAGTTTGTGTTTGGTTGTGTACATTTGAGTTATAGTTTGAGATAAGAATCTTTTTGAGTTGTTTGAGTGAGTCAAAACTTGAATTTGTATTTAGATAGTATTTTAATAAAAACTCAATGCTGACGAAAAATTTTAATATGATATATGTGTCGGGTTTTATTCGTCTTTTCGTTGTCAACGTATAGAAAAAAAATCATCTCAATCAGAACTTAAACGAAAAAGTTATAGCATTTTTAAGAATAGAAAAATACTATTCATTTATTTGAGTTCGAGTTTCTAAACTCGAGTTGAAGGGGAAACTTGAACTCGAGTTTTAGTCATAAACTCGAGTTTAAACTTAAAAGAACATGAACTCGAATAAAGTTGTAACTCGGGTTGCCTTTTTTTTGAGTTTTTCACTCAAAAGAACAAGCCCTTACTTTTTATAAATTTTCTCTATTATTTTTCCTCACATTTTTTCCACCTATTCATGTGATTCCAAACACAAGAAAAATATTTTCTCTCACATTTTTTTTGTTTTCCTTCCTAAAATTTGAGATCCAAAACATTCATGAAAAATTACATCATCGAAGTAAGAAAAATTGTTATACAGAAAAAAGCATTTTAAGTCAATTTTAATGAAAGAATCCGAAAAATTCCAAATTAACAAATTTTGACCGAATTTTTCAAATTATTAACTTGACGCCTGAAAAATAAGATTCACATTGTCCAAAAGTGTGCCCAACACTATCGGCCTATCACTTCACTAAAATTTAAAAACTTATGCTCAAATCTTAACACTAATAGCTTGTTTGGTTAAAGGACTCAAACCATGATTTGAATCATAGTTTATGGTTTGTTACAGTGTTTTCTCTCATAAAAATACACGTAAATTAAAAATGATTCAAATTCATAAACCAAACGTCTCCTAAAAATGCAAAATCAATACAATAGTCTGTATCTGCAACATAACAGTAATTCAAAAATTAAATCAATTGCCCTACAAAGGAAGTAACTAAATATAATAAGTATAGAAATACTAATCATTTTATTTTGCAAAGATTCTTTTTAAAATTTAATAAAGTTATTTATATTTTATTAAAATAGAGATTATTTATATTTAATAAATTTATTAATATTTTATTTTAAATAGAGATTATTTATATTTAATTTTAAACTTTTAATTAAAATTTAGAGAGTTTTGCTATGTGCTCCTAAAACGGAAGCGTCGTAGTCCATGGAAGGAACAACTAAAACGACCGGTGAGGAATTTTCAGAAAAAAAGTGATGAGGAATTTTTAGAAAAAAAAAGCGGTGAGGACACTTGGCAGCAAAACTTTGAAAGAAGAGAGATTTTGGCTGATGAGAGCCTGGATG
The DNA here is from genome assembly GCF_000414095.1 of Morus notabilis. Classification (NCBI taxonomy): domain Eukaryota; kingdom Viridiplantae; phylum Streptophyta; class Magnoliopsida; order Rosales; family Moraceae; genus Morus; species Morus notabilis. The sequence continues at coordinate 62,886 of NW_010356511.1, read as the reverse complement.
GAGCATTCATTGATATTTTTCACTTCTTTTTATTTTTGTTTTTGTTTTTGTACCTGAGAGACTCAAAACAAGTCAGATTGGAAAACCCTTAGCAAAGCAAGCAAAGCATTAGGGTTTAGGGTTTAGGGTTTAGGGTTTAGGGCTTAGGGCTTAGGGCTTATGGTTTAGGGTTTAGGGTTTAGGGTTTAGGGCTTAGGACTTAGGGCTTAGGGGTTTGGGGTTTGGGGTTTGGGGTTTGGGGTTTGGGGTTTGGGGTTTGGGGTTTAGGGTTTAGGGTTTAGGGCTTCGGGTTAAGGGTTTCAGGCTTAAGGTTTAGGGTTTAGGGTTTAAGGTTTAGGGTTTGGGGTTTAGGGTTTAGGGTTTGGGATTTAGGGTTTAGGGTCTAGGGTCTAGGGTCTACGATTTAGGGTCTAGGGTCTAGGGTTTAGGTTTTTGGGTTTAGGGTTTAGGGTTTCAGGTTCAGGGTTTAGGGTTTTGGGTTGAGGGTTTCAGGTTCAGGGTTTAGGGATTGGGGTTTGGGGTATGGGCTTTGGGGCTAAGGGTTTAAGGTTTAGGGTTTAAGGTTCAGGGTTCACGATTCACGGTTCATGGTTTAGGGTTCAGGTTCAGGGTTCAGGGTTCAGGGTTCAGGGTTCAGGGTTTAGGGCTCAGGGCTCAGGGGTCAGGGCTCAGGGTTCAGGTTTCAGGGCTCAGGATTCAGGGTTCAGGGCTAGGGCTCGGGGCTCTGGTTTCGGCGTTCGGGGCTCGAGGTTCGGTGTTCGGGGTTCGGGGTTCGGGGTTTGGGGTTCGGGGTTCTGGGTTCGGGGTTTGGGGTTCGAGGTTCAGGGTTCAGGGTTGACGGATCATGGTTTAAGGTTCAAGGTTCAAGCTTCAGTGTTTAGGGTTCACGGTTCACGGTTCAGAGCTCAGGGCTCGGGTTCGGGGCTCGGGATTCAGGGTTCGGGGTTTGGGGTTCAGTGTTTAGGGTTTGCGGATTTGGGTTCGGGGTTAGGGGTTTGGGGTTCGGGGATTGGGGTTCAGGGTTTAGGGTTCGGGGTTCGGGGTCACAATTCAGGGTTTAGGGTTCAAGGCTCACGGCTCAGGGTTTAGGGCTTAGGGCTCAGGGATCAGGGTTCAGGGCTAAGGTCTCAGGGTTCAGGGTTCAGGGTTCAGAGTTGAGGGTTTAGGGTTTAGGGATTGGGGTTTAGGGTTTGGGGTTCGGGGTTCAGGGTTCGGCATTCAGGGTTCAGGGATCAAGGTTCGGGGTTCACGGTTCATAGTTCAGGGTTCATGGTTCAGGGTTTAGGGTTCAGGGTTCAGGGTTCAGGGTTCAGGGCTCAGGGTTCAGGGTGTAGGGTTTAGGGTTTAGGGTTTAGGGTTCAGGGTTCAGGGTTCAGGATTAGGGGTTCAGGGATCGGGGAACGGGGTTTGGGGTTTAGGGTTTGGGGTTTGGGGTTTAGAGTTTAGGGTTTTGGGTTTAGGGTTCAGGGTTTGGGGTTTGGGGTTTGGGGTTTGAGGTTTGGCGTTTAGGGTTTGGTGTTTAGGGTTTAGGGTTTAGGGTCTAGGGTTTAGGGTCAAGGATTTTGGGTCTAGGGTTTAGGTTATAGGGTTTAGGGTTTGGGGTTTAGGGTTTGGGGTTAAGGGTTTGGGGTTTGGGGTTTTGGGTTTAGGGTTTGGGGTTTAGGGTTTAGGGTCTAGGGTTTAGGGTTTACAGTCTAGGGTTTATGGTTTAGGGTTTAGGTTTAGGGTTTAGGGTTTCATGTTCAGGGTTTAGGGTTTGGGGTTTGGGGTATGGGGTTTGGGTTCAGGGTTCACGGTTCACGGTTCAGGGTTCAGGGTTTAGGTTCAGGGTTCAGTGTTGAGTGTTCAAGGTTCAGGGTTTAGGGTTCAGGGTTCTGGGCTCGGGGCTCAGGGCGCAGGGTTTACGGCTAGGGGCTCAGGGTTAAGGGTTCTGGGTTCAGGGTTCATGGTTCAGTGTTAAGGGTTAAGGGTTAATGGTTCAGGGGACAAGGTTCAGGGTTCAGGGTTTAGGGTTTAGGGTTAAGGGTTAAGGGTTCAGGGGACATGGTTCAGGGTTCAGGGTTTAGGGTTTAGGGTTCAGGGTTGAGGGTTTGCGGTTTAGGATTTGGGGTTTAGGGTTCGGGGTTTAGGGTTCGATGTTTGTGGTTCAGTGTTCGATGCTTGAGGTTCGGGGTTCACGGTTCACGGTTCAAGGTTCAGGGTTCAGGGTTCTTGGTTCACAGTTCAGGGTTCAGGGTTTAGGGTTCAGGGCACAGGGCTCGGGGTTCAGGTTTCTGGGCTCAGGATTCAGGGTTCATGGTTTAGGGCTCGGGGCTCGGCGCTTGGGGCTCGGGGATCGGTGTTCAGGGTTCGGGGTTCGGGGTTCTGTGTTTGGGGTTTGGGGTTCAGGGTTCAGGGTTCACGGTTCATGGTTCAGAGTTTAAGGTTCAAGGTTCAGGCTTTAGTGTTTAGGGTTCTGGGTTCGGGGTTCACGGTTTAGGGCTCAGGGCTCAGGGTTTGGGACTCGGGGTTTGGGGTCCGGGGTTCGGGGTTCAGTGTTTAGGGTTCGGGGATGTGGGTTCGGGGTTCTGGGTTTGGGGTTCTGGGTTTGGGTTTCGGGGTTTAGGGTTCAGAGTTCGGGGTCATGGTTCAGTGTTCAGGGTTCAGGGTTCAGGGTTCAGGGCTCAAGGGTCAGGGTTCAGGGTTCAGGGCTCAGGGCTCAAGGTTCTGGGCTGAGGTGTCAGGGTTCAGGGTTCAGGGTTCAGAGTTAAGGGTTTAGGGTTTGCGGTTTGGGGTTTGGGGTTTGGGGTTATGGGTTCAGTGTTCGGGGTTCACGGTTCAGGGTTCACGATTCACAATTTAGGGTTCACGGTTCAGGGTTCAGGGTTCAGAGCTCAGGGTTCAGGGTGTAGGGTTCAGTTAGGGGTCGGGGATCGGGGTTCGGGGTGTGGGGTTTGGTATTTGGTGTTTAGTGTTTTGGGTTTAGGGTTGGGGGTTTGGGGTTTGGGGTTGGGGTTTAGGGTTTGGTGTTTAGGGTTTGGGGTCTAGGGTTTAGGGTCAAGGATTTGGGGTATAGGGTTTAGGGTATAGGGTATAGGGTTTGGGGTTTAGGGTTTAGGGTTTGGGGTTTAGGGTTTGGAGTTAAGGGTTTCGGGTTTGAGATTTTGGGTTTAGGGTTTGGGGTTAGGGTTTAGGGTTTGGGATTTAGGGTTTAGGGTCTTGGGTCTAGGGTCTAGGGTTTAGGGTGTATTTAGGGTTCAGAGTTCTTTGGGTTTAGGGTTTCAGGTTCAGGGTTTAGGGTTTAGGGTTTTATGTTCAGGGTTTAGGGATTGGGGTTTGGGGTTTGGGGTATGGGGTTTCAAGCTAAGGGTTTAAGGTTTAGGGTTTAAGGTTCAGGGTTCACGGTTCACGGTTCACGGTTCACGGTTCAGGGTTCAGGTTCAGGGTTCAGGTTTCAGGGTTCAGGGCTCAGGGCTCAGGGTTCAGGGGTCAGGGTTTAGGTTTCAGGGATTAGGATTCAGGGTTCAGGGTTTAGGGCTTGGGCTCGGGGCTCTGGTTTCGGCGTGCTCGAGGTTCGGGGTTCGGGGTTCAGGGTTTTTGGTCAGGATTCTGGGTTCGGGGTTTGGGGTTCGGGTTTCAGGGTTCAGGGTTGACGGATCATGGTTTAAGGTTCAAGGTTCAGGCTTCAGTGTTCAGGGTCCACGGTTGACGGTTCAGGGCTCAGGGCTTGGGTTCGGGGCTCAGGGTTCGCGGTTCGGGGTTCGAGGTTCAGTGTTTAGGGTTTGGGGATTTGGGTTCGGGGTTCTGGGTTTGGGGTTTGGGGTTTGGGGTTTGGGGTTCGGGGTTTAGGGTTCGGGGTTCGGGGTCACGGTTCAGGCTTCAGGGTTTAGGGTTCAGGGTTCATGGCTCAGGGCTCAGGCTCAGGGTTGAAGGCTTAGGGCTCAGGGCTCAGGGTTCAGGGGCAAGTTCTCAGGGTTTAGGGTTCAGTGTTCAGAGTTGAGGGTTTAGGGTTTGGGTTTGGGGTTCGGGGTTCAGGGTTCGGCATTCAGGGTTCGGGGATCATGATTCGGGGTTCACGGTTCACAGTTCAGGGTTCATGGTTCAGGGTTCATGGTTCAGGGTTCAGGGTTCAGGGTTAGGGGTTCAGGGATCGGGGTTCGGGGTTTGGGGTTTAGGCTTTGGTGTTTGGGGTTTAGAGTTTCGGGTTTTGGGTTTAGGGTTCGGGGTTTGGGGCTTGGGGTTTGGGGTTTGAGGTTTGGGGTTTAGGGTTTGGTGTTTAGGGTTTAGGGTATAGGGTCTAGGGTTTAGGTCAAGGATTTAGGGTCTAGGGTTTAGGGTATAGGGTTTGGGGTTTTGGGTTTGGGGTTTAGGGTTTGGGTTTAAGGGTTTGGGGTTTGGGGTTTGGGGTTTTGTGTTTAGGGTTTGGGGTTTAGGGTTTAGGGTTTAGGGTTTAGGGTATGTGGTTTGGAATTTGGGGTTTAGGGTTTAAGGTTTAGGGTCTAGGGTTTAGGGTCTATAGTCTAGGGTTTATGGCTTAGGGTTTAGGGTTTAGGGTTTAGGGTTTTATGTTCAGGGTTTAGCGTTTGGGGTTTGGGGTTTGGGGTTTTGGTTCAGGGTTCACGGTTTACGGTTCACGGTTCAGGGTTCAGGTTCAGGGTTAAGGGTTCAGGTTCAGGGTTCAGGGTTCACGGTTCAGGGTTCGGGGTTCACGGTTCAGGGCTCAGGGCTCAGGGTTCGGGACTCGGGGTTTAGGGTCCGGGGTTCGGGGTTCAGTGTTTAGGGTTCGGGGATGAGGGTTCGGGGATGTGGGATTGGGGTTCTGGGTTTGGGGTTCTGGCTTTGGGTTTCAGGGTTTAGGGTTCATAGTTCGGGGTCATGGTTCAGTGTTCAGGGTTGAGGGTTCAGGGTTCAGGGCTCAGGGCTCAGGGCTCAAGGTTCTCGGCTGAGGTGTCGGGGTTCAGGGTTCAGGGTTCAGAGTTGAGGGTTTAGGGTTTAGGGATTGCGGTTTGGGGTTTGGGGTTATGGGTTCAGTGTTCGGGGTTCACGGTTCAGGGTTCAGGGTTCAGAGCTCAGGGTTCAGGGTGTAGGGTTCAGTGTTCAGGGTTCAGGGTTAGGGGTTCAGCGATCGGGGTTTGGGGTTTGGGGTTTGGTGTTTGGGGTTTAGTGTTTTGGGTTTAGGTTTGGGGTTGGGGTTTAGGGTTTGGTGTTTAGGATTTCGGGTCTAGGGTTTAGGGTATAGGGTTTAGGGTTTGGGGTTTAGGGTTTGGGGTTTAGGGTTTGGGGTTAAGGGTTTCCGGTTTGAGGTTTTGGGTTTAGGGTTTAGGGTCTAGGGTCTAGGGTGTAGGGTCTAGGGTTTAGGGTCTAGGGTCTAGGGTTTATGTTTTTGGGTTTAGGGTTTAGGGTTTCAGGTGCAGGGTTTAGGGTTTAGGGTTTCATGTTTAGGGTTTAGGGATTGGGGTTTAGGGTTTGGGGTATGGGGTTTGGGGCTAAGGGTTTAAGGTTTAGGGTTTAAGGTTCAGGGTTCACGATTCACGGTTCACAGTTCAGGGTTCAAGTTCAGGGTTCAGGGTTCTAGGTTCAGGGTTCAGGGTTCAGGGGTCAGGGCTCAGGGCTCAGGGCTCAGGGTTCAGGTTTCAGGGCTCAGGATTCAGGGTTCAGGGTTTAGGGCTAGGGCTCGGGGCTCTGGTTTCGGCGTTCAGGGCTCGAGGTTCGGTGTTCGATGTTCGGGGTTCGGGGTTTTGATGTCGGGGTTCTGGGTTCGGGGTTTTGGGTTCGGGGTTCTAGGTTCGGTGTTCATGGTTTAAGGTTCAAGGTTCAGGCTGCAGTGTTCGGGGTTGACGGTTCACGGTTCAGGGTTCAGGACTCGGGTTCGGGGCTCGGGGTTCGGGGTTCGGGGTTTAGGGTTCGGGGTCACGGTTCAGGGTTCAGGGTTTAGGGTTCAGGTTCAGGGTTCATGGCTCAGGGCTCAGGGTTCAGGGCTAAGGTCTCAGGGTTCAGGGTTCAGTGTTCAGAGTTGAGGTTTAGGGTTCGGGGTTCGGGGTCACGGTTCACGGTTCAGGGTTCAGGGTTCAGGATTCAGGGTTCAGGGTTCAAGGTTCAGGGCTCAGGGTTCAGGGTGTAGGGTTCAGGGTTCAGCGTTCAGGGTTAGGGGTTCAGGGGTCAGGGGTCGGGGTTCGGGGTTTGGGGTTTAGGGTTTGGGGTTTGGGGTTTAGAGTTTAGGGTTTTGGGTTTAGGGTTCGGGGTTTGTGGTTTGGGATTTGGGGTTTGAGGTTTGGAGTTTAGGGTTTGGTGTTTAGGGTTTAGGGTTTAGGGTCTAGGGTTTAGGGTCATGGATTTAGGTTCTAGGGTTTAGGGTATAGGGTTTAGGGTTTGGGGTTTTGGGTTTGGGGTTTGGGGTTTGGGGTTAAGGGTTTGGGGTTTTGGGTTTAGGGTTTGGGATTTGGGGTTTAGGGTTTAGGGTTTAGGGTATGGGGTTTGGAGTTTAGGGTTTAGGGTTTAAGGTTTAGGGTCTAGGGTTTAGGGTCTACAGTCTAAGGTTTAGGGTTTAGGGTTTAGGGTTTAGGGTTTAATGTTCAGGGTTTAGTGTTTGGTGTTTGGGGTTTGGGGTTTGGGTTCAGGGTTCACGCTTCACGGTTCAGGGTTCAGGGTTCAGGGTTCAGGGTTCGGGGTTCACGGTTCTGGGCTCAGGGCTCGGGGTTCGGGACTCGGGGTTTAGGGTCTGAGGTTCGGTGTTCAGTGTTTAGGGTTCGGGGATGTGGGTTTGGGGTTCTGGGTTTGGGTTTCGGGGTTTAGGGTTTGGAGTTCGAGGTCATGGTTCAGTGTTCAGGGTTCAGGGTTCATGGTTCA
>NW_010356511.1:54446-55963 GCF_000414095.1 Morus notabilis | reverse complement strand
GGGGTTGGGGTTCGGGGTTCAGGGTTCTGTATTCAGGGTTAGGGGATCACGGTTCACAGTTCAGGGTTCATGGTTCAGGATTCAGGGTTCAAGGGTTCAGGGTTCAGGGCTCAGGGTTCAGGGTGTAGGGTTCAGGGTTCAGGGTTCAGGGTTAGGGGTTCGGGGACCGGGGTTCAGGGTTTACGATTTAGGGTTTACAGTTTAGGGTTTAGGGTTTGCGGTTTGGGGTTTAGGGTTTGGGGTTCAGTGTTCGGGGTTCACTGTTCGGGGTTCACGATTCATAATTCAGTGTTCATGGTTCAGGGTTCAGCGTTCAGGGCTCAGGGTTCAGGGTGTAGGGTTCAGGGTTCAGGGTTCAGGGTTAGGGGTTCGGGGGTCGGGGTTCGGGGTTTGGTGTTTGGTGTTTGGGGTTTAGTGTTTTGGGTTTAGGGTTGGGGGTTTGGGGTTTGGGGTTGGGGTTTAGGGTTTGGTGTTTAGGGTTTGGGGTCGAGGGTTTAGGGTTTGGGGTTTTTAGTGTTTGGTGTTTGGGGTTTGGGGTTTGGGTTCAGGGTTCACGCTTCACGGTTCAGGGTTCAGGGTTCAGGGTTCAGGGTTCGGGGTTCACGGTTCTGGGCTCAGGGCTCGGGGTTTGGGACTCGGGGTTTAGGGTCTGAGGTTCGGTGTTCAGTGTTTAGGGTTCGGGGATGTGGGTTTGGGGTTCTGGGTTTGGGTTTCGGGGTTTAGGGTTTGGAGTTCGAGGTCATGGTTCAGTGTTCAGGGTTCAGGGTTCATGGTTCAGGGTTCAGGGCTCAGGGCTCAGGGTTCAGGGCTCGGGGCTCAGGGCTCAAGGTTCTCGGCTAAGGTGTCAGGGTTCAGGGTTCAGAGTTGAGGGTTTAGGGTTTTGGGGTTGGGGTTCGGGGTTCAGGGTTCTGTATTCAGGGTTAGGGGATCACGGTTCACAGTTCAGGGTTCATGGTTCAGGATTCAGGGTTCAAGGGTTCAGGGTTCAGGGCTCAGGGTTCAGGGTGTAGGGTTCAGGGTTCAGGGTTCAGGGTTAGGGGTTCGGGGACCGGGGTTCAGGGTTTACGATTTAGGGTTTACAGTTTAGGGTTTAGGGTTTGCGGTTTGGGGTTTAGGGTTTGGGGTTCAGTGTTCGGGGTTCACTGTTCGGGGTTCACGATTCATAATTCAGTGTTCATGGTTCAGGGTTCAGCGTTCAGGGCTCAGGGTTCAGGGTGTAGGGTTCAGGGTTCAGGGTTCAGGGTTAGGGGTTCGGGGGTCGGGGTTCGGGGTTTGGTGTTTGGTGTTTGGGGTTTAGTGTTTTGGGTTTAGGGTTGGGGGTTTGGGGTTTGGGGTTGGGGTTTAGGGTTTGTTGTTTAGGGTTTGGGGTCTAGGGTTTAGGGTCAAGGATTTGGGGTATAGGGTTTAGGGTATAGGGTTTAGGATTTGGGTTTTGGGTTTGGGGTTAAGGGTTTGGGGTTTGAGGTTTTGGGTTTAGGGTTTAGGGTTTAGGGTTTGGGGTTTATGGTTTAGGGTTT
>NW_010356511.1:39664-51028 GCF_000414095.1 Morus notabilis | reverse complement strand
TCACGGTTCACAGTTCAGGGTTCATGGTTCAGGATTCAGGGTTCAGGGTTTAGGGTTCAGGGCTCAGGGTTCAGGGTGTAGGGTTCAGGGTTCAGGGTTAGGGGTTCGGGGACTGGGGTTCGGGGTTTTCGATTTAGGGTTTAGGGTTTGGGGTCGAGGGTTAAGGGTTTAGGGTTTGGGATTTAGGGTTCAGGGTCTAGGGTCTAGGGTCTAGGGTTTAGGGTTTAGGGTCTAGGGTTTAGGTTTTTGGGTTTAGGGTTTAGGGTTTTAGGTGCAGGGTTTAGGGTTTAGGGTTTGAGGTTCAGGGTGTAGGGATTGGGGTATGGGGTTTGGGGCTAACGGTTTAAGGTTTAGGGTTTAATGTTCAGGGTTCACGGTTCACGGTTCACGGTTCACGGTGCAGGGTTCAGGTTCAGGGTTCAGGGTTCAGGGTTAAGGGCTCAGGGCTCAGGGCTCAGGGTTCAGGTTTCAGGGCTCAGTATTCAGGGTTCAGGGTTCAGGGCTAGGGCTCGGGGCTCTGGTTTCGGCGTTCAGGGCTCGAGGCTCGGTGTTCGTTGTTCGGGGTTTGGGGTTTTGGGTTCGGGGTTCTGGGTTCGGGGTTCGGGGTTCAGGGTTCAGGGTTGACGGATCATGGTTTAAGGTTCAAGGTTCAGGCTTCAGTGTTTAGGGTTCACGGTTCACGATTCAGGGCTCAGGGCTCGGGTTCGGGGCTCGGGGTTCAGGGTCGGGGTCCGGGGTTCGGGGTTTAGGGTTCGGGGTTCGGGGTCACAGTTCAGGGTTCAGGGTTTAGGGTTCAGGGTTCAGGGCTCAGGGCTCAGGGGTCAGGGATCAGGGCTTAGGGCTCAGGGCTCAGGGTTCAGGGCTAAGGTCTCAGGGTTCAGGGTTCAGTGTTCAGAGTTGAGGGTTTAGGGTATGGGGTTTGGAATATAGGGTTTAGGGTTTAAGGTTTAGGGTCTAGGGTTTAGGGTCTATAGTCTAGGGTTTATGGCTTAGGGTTTAGGGTTTAGGGTTTAGGGTTTAGGGTTTTATGTTCAAGGTTTAGGGTTTGGGGTTTGGGGTTTAGGTTCAGGGTTCACGGTTTACGGTTCACGGTTCAGGGTTCAGGTTCAGGGTTCAGGGTTCAGGTTCAGGGTTCAGGGTTCAGTGTTCGGGGTTCACGGTTCAGGGCTCAGGGCTCAGGGTTCGGGACTCGGGGTTTGGGGTCCGGGGTTCGGGTTTCAGTGTTTAGGGTTCGGGGATGAGGGTTCGGGGATGTGGGATTGGGGTTCTGGGTTTGGGGTTCTGGGTTTGGGTTTCAGGGTTTAGGGTTCAGAGTTCGGGGTCATGGTTCAGTGTTCAGGGTTCAGGGTTCACGGTTCACGGTTCACGGTTCACGGTTCACGGTTCACGGTTCACGGTTCACGGTTCACGGTTCACGGTTCACGGTTCACGGTTCACGGTTCACGGTTCACGGTTCACGGTTCACGGTTCACGGTTCACGGTTCACGGTTCACGGTTCACGGTTCACGGTTCACGGTTCACGGTTCACGGTTCACGGTTCACGGTTCACGGTTCACGGTTCACGGTTCACGGTTCACGGTTCACGGTTCACGGTTCACGGTTCACGGTTCACGGTTCACGGTTCACGGTTCACGGTTCACGGTTCACGGTTCACGGTTCACGGTTCACGGTTCACGGTTCACGGTTCACGGTTCACGGTTCACGGTTCACGGTTCACGGTTCACGGTTCACGGTTCACGGTTCACGGTTCACGGTTCACGGTTCACGGTTCACGGTTCACGGTTCACGGTTCACGGTTCACGGTTCACGGTTCACGGTTCACGGTTCACGGTTCACGGTTCACGGTTCACGGTTCACGGTTCACGGTTCACGGTTCACGGTTCACGGTTCACGGTTCACGGTTCACGGTTCACGGTTCACGGTTCACGGTTCACGGTTCACGGTTCACGGTTCACGGTTCACGGTTCACGGTTCACGGTTCACGGTTCACGGTTCACGGTTCACGGTTCACGGTTCACGGTTCACGGTTCACGGTTCACGGTTCACGGTTCACGGTTCACGGTTCACGGTTCACGGTTCACGGTTCACGGTTCACGGTTCACGGTTCACGGTTCACGGTTCACGGTTCACGGTTCACGGTTCACGGTTCACGGTTCACGGTTCACGGTTCACGGTTCACGGTTCACGGTTCACGGTTCACGGTTCACGGTTCACGGTTCACGGTTCACGGTTCACGGTTCACGGTTCACGGTTCACGGTTCACGGTTCACGGTTCACGGTTCACGGTTCACGGTTCACGGTTCACGGTTCACGGTTCACGGTTCACGGTTCACGGTTCACGGTTCACGGTTCACGGTTCACGGTTCACGGTTCACGGTTCACGGTTCACGGTTCACGGTTCACGGTTCACGGTTCACGGTTCACGGTTCACGGTTCACGGTTCACGGTTCACGGTTCACGGTTCACGGTTCACGGTTCACGGTTCACGGTTCACGGTTCACGGTTCACGGTTCACGGTTCACGGTTCACGGTTCACGGTTCACGGTTCACGGTTCACGGTTCACGGTTCACGGTTCACGGTTCACGGTTCACGGTTCACGGTTCACGGTTCACGGTTCACGGTTCACGGTTCACGGTTCACGGTTCACGGTTCACGGTTCACGGTTCACGGTTCACGGTTCACGGTTCACGGTTCACGGTTCACGGTTCACGGTTCACGGTTCACGGTTCACGGTTCACGGTTCACGGTTCACGGTTCACGGTTCACGGTTCACGGTTCACGGTTCACGGTTCACGGTTCACGGTTCACGGTTCACGGTTCACGGTTCACGGTTCACGGTTCACGGTTCACGGTTCACGGTTCACGGTTCACGGTTCACGGTTCACGGTTCACGGTTCACGGTTCACGGTTCACGGTTCACGGTTCACGGTTCACGGTTCACGGTTCACGGTTCACGGTTCACGGTTCACGGTTCACGGTTCACGGTTCACGGTTCACGGTTCACGGTTCACGGTTCACGGTTCACGGTTCACGGTTCACGGTTCACGGTTCACGGTTCACGGTTCACGGTTCACGGTTCACGGTTCACGGTTCACGGTTCACGGTTCACGGTTCACGGTTCACGGTTCACGGTTCACGGTTCACGGTTCACGGTTCACGGTTCACGGTTCACGGTTCACGGTTCACGGTTCACGGTTCACGGTTCACGGTTCACGGTTCACGGTTCACGGTTCACGGTTCACGGTTCACGGTTCACGGTTCACGGTTCACGGTTCACGGTTCACGGTTCACGGTTCACGGTTCACGGTTCACGGTTCACGGTTCACGGTTCACGGTTCACGGTTCACGGTTCACGGTTCACGGTTCACGGTTCACGGTTCACGGTTCACGGTTCACGGTTCACGGTTCACGGTTCACGGTTCACGGTTCACGGTTCACGGTTCACGGTTCACGGTTCACGGTTCACGGTTCACGGTTCACGGTTCACGGTTCACGGTTCACGGTTCACGGTTCACGGTTCACGGTTCACGGTTCACGGTTCACGGTTCACGGTTCACGGTTCACGGTTCACGGTTCACGGTTCACGGTTCACGGTTCACGGTTCACGGTTCACGGTTCACGGTTCACGGTTCACGGTTCACGGTTCACGGTTCACGGTTCACGGTTCACGGTTCACGGTTCACGGTTCACGGTTCACGGTTCACGGTTCACGGTTCACGGTTCACGGTTCACGGTTCACGGTTCACGGTTCACGGTTCACGGTTCACGGTTCACGGTTCACGGTTCACGGTTCACGGTTCACGGTTCACGGTTCACGGTTCACGGTTCACGGTTCACGGTTCACGGTTCACGGTTCACGGTTCACGGTTCACGGTTCACGGTTCACGGTTCACGGTTCACGGTTCACGGTTCACGGTTCACGGTTCACGGTTCACGGTTCACGGTTCACGGTTCACGGTTCACGGTTCACGGTTCACGGTTCACGGTTCACGGTTCACGGTTCACGGTTCACGGTTCACGGTTCACGGTTCACGGTTCACGGTTCACGGTTCACGGTTCACGGTTCACGGTTCACGGTTCACGGTTCACGGTTCACGGTTCACGGTTCACGGTTCACGGTTCACGGTTCACGGTTCACGGTTCACGGTTCACGGTTCACGGTTCACGGTTCACGGTTCACGGTTCACGGTTCACGGTTCACGGTTCACGGTTCACGGTTCACGGTTCACGGTTCACGGTTCACGGTTCACGGTTCACGGTTCACGGTTCACGGTTCACGGTTCACGGTTCACGGTTCACGGTTCACGGTTCACGGTTCACGGTTCACGGTTCACGGTTCACGGTTCACGGTTCACGGTTCACGGTTCACGGTTCACGGTTCACGGTTCACGGTTCACGGTTCACGGTTCACGGTTCACGGTTCACGGTTCACGGTTCACGGTTCACGGTTCACGGTTCACGGTTCACGGTTCACGGTTCACGGTTCACGGTTCACGGTTCACGGTTCACGGTTCACGGTTCACGGTTCACGGTTCACGGTTCACGGTTCACGGTTCACGGTTCACGGTTCACGGTTCACGGTTCACGGTTCACGGTTCACGGTTCACGGTTCACGGTTCACGGTTCACGGTTCACGGTTCACGGTTCACGGTTCACGGTTCACGGTTCACGGTTCACGGTTCACGGTTCACGGTTCACGGTTCACGGTTCACGGTTCACGGTTCACGGTTCACGGTTCACGGTTCACGGTTCACGGTTCACGGTTCACGGTTCACGGTTCACGGTTCACGGTTCACGGTTCACGGTTCACGGTTCACGGTTCACGGTTCACGGTTCACGGTTCACGGTTCACGGTTCACGGTTCACGGTTCACGGTTCACGGTTCACGGTTCACGGTTCACGGTTCACGGTTCACGGTTCACGGTTCACGGTTCACGGTTCACGGTTCACGGTTCACGGTTCACGGTTCACGGTTCACGGTTCACGGTTCACGGTTCACGGTTCACGGTTCACGGTTCACGGTTCACGGTTCACGGTTCACGGTTCACGGTTCACGGTTCACGGTTCACGGTTCACGGTTCACGGTTCACGGTTCACGGTTCACGGTTCACGGTTCACGGTTCACGGTTCACGGTTCACGGTTCACGGTTCACGGTTCACGGTTCACGGTTCACGGTTCACGGTTCACGGTTCACGGTTCACGGTTCACGGTTCACGGTTCACGGTTCACGGTTCACGGTTCACGGTTCACGGTTCACGGTTCACGGTTCACGGTTCACGGTTCACGGTTCACGGTTCACGGTTCACGGTTCACGGTTCACGGTTCACGGTTCACGGTTCACGGTTCACGGTTCACGGTTCACGGTTCACGGTTCACGGTTCACGGTTCACGGTTCACGGTTCACGGTTCACGGTTCACGGTTCACGGTTCACGGTTCACGGTTCACGGTTCACGGTTCACGGTTCACGGTTCACGGTTCACGGTTCACGGTTCATCTAGGGTTTAGGGTATAGGGTTTAGGGTTTGGGGTTTAGGGTTTGGGGTTAAGGGTTTCAAGTTTGAGGTTTTGGGTTTAGGGTTTAGGGTTTAGGGTTTGGGGTTTAGCGTTTAGGGTTTAGGGTTTGGGATTTAGGGTTTAGGGTCTAGGGTCTAGGGTCTAGGGTCTAGGGTTTAGGGTCTAGGGTCTAGGGTTTATGTTTTTGGGTTTAGGGTTTAGGGTTTCAGGTGCAGGGTTTAGGGTTTAGGGTTTAGGGTTTCATGTTCAGGGTTTAGGGATTGGGGTTTGGGGTTTGGGGTATGGGGTTTGGGGCTAAGGGTTTAAGGTTTAGGGTTTAAGGTTCAGGGTTCACGATTCACGATTCACAGTTCAGGGTTCAAGTTCAGGGTTCAGGGTTCTAGGTTCAGGGTTCAGGGTTCAGGGGTCAGGGCTCAGGGCTCAGGGCTCAGGGTTCAGGTTTCAGGGCTCAGGATTCAGGGTTCAGGGTTCAGGGTTCAGGGCTAGGGCTCGGGGCTCTGGTTTCGGCGTTCAGGGCTCGAGGTTCGGTGTTCGGTGTTCGGGGTTCGGGGTTTTGGGTTCGGGGTTCTGGGTTCGGGGTTTGGGGTTCAGGGTTCAGGGTTCAGGGTTGATGGATCATGGTTTAAGGTTCAAGGTTCAGGCTGCAGTGTTCAGGGTTCACGGTTCACGGTTCAGGGTTCAGGGCTCAGGGCTCGGGTTCGGGGCTCGGGGTTTGGGGTTCGGGGTTTAGGGTTCGGGGTTCGGGGTCACGGTTCAGGGTTCAGGGTTTAGGGTTCAGGGTTCAGTGCTTAGGGCTCAGGGCTCAGGGTTCAGGGCTGAGGTCTCAGGGTTCAGGGTTCAGTGTTCAGAGTTGAGGTTTACGGTTTGGGGTTCGGGGGTTAGGGTTCGGTATTCAGGGTTCGGGGATCACGGTTCGGGGTTCACGGTTCACAGTTCAGGGTTCAGGGTTCAGGGTTCAGGGTTCAGGGCTCAGGGTTTAGGGTGTAGGGTTCAGGGTTCAGCGTTTAGGGTTAGGGGTTCAGGGATCGGGGTTCGGGGTTTGGGGTTTAGGGTTTGGGGTTTAGAGTTTATGGTTTTGGTATTAGGGTTCGGGGTTTGTGGTTTGGGGTTTGGGGTTTGAGGTTTGGGGTTTAGGGTTTGGTGTTTAGGGTTTAGGGTTTAGGGTCTAGGGTTTAGGGTCAAGGATTTAGGTTCTAGGGTTTAGGGTATAGGGTTTAGGGTTTGGGGTTTGGGGTTTAGGGTTAAGGGTTTTGGGTTTGGGGTTTTGGGTTTAGGGTTTCGGATTTGGGGTTTAGGGTTTAGGGTATGGGGTTTGGAGTTTAGGGTTTAGGGTTTAAGGTTTAGGGTCTCGGGTTTAGGGTCTACAATCTAAGGTTTAGGGTTTAGGGTTTAGGGTTTAGGGTTTCATGTTCAGGGTTTAGGGTTTGGGGTTTGGGGTTTGGGGTTTGGGTTCAGGGTTCACGGTTCACGGTTCACGGTTCAGGTTCAGGGTTCAGGGTTCAGGTTCAGGGTTCAGGGTTCAGGGTTCAGGGTTCAGGGTTCGGGGTTCACGGTTCTGGGCTCAGGGCTCGGGGTTTGGGACTCGGGGTTTAGGGTCTGAGGTTCGGGGTTCAGTGTTTAGGGTTCGGGGATGTGGGTTTGGGGTTCTGGGTTTGGGTTTCGGGGTTTAGGGTTTGGAGTTCGGGGTCATGGTTCAGTGTTCAGGGTTCAGGGTTCATGGTTCAGGGTTCAGGGCTCAGGGTTCAAGGCTCGGGGCTCAGGGCTCAAGGTTCTGGGCTAAGGTGTCACGGTTCAGGGTTCAGGGTTCAGAGTTGAGGGTTTAGGGTTTAGGGTTTGGGGTTTGGGGTTTAGGGTTTGGGGTTTGGGGTTTAGGGTTTGGGGTTTGGGGTTTAGGGTTTGGGGTTTGGGGTTTGGGGTTTGGGTTCAGGGCTCACGGTTCACGGTTCACGGTTCACGGTTCAGGTTCAGGGTTCAGGGTTCAGGGTTTAGGGCTCGGGGCTCAGGGCTCAGGGCTCAGGGCTCAGGGTTTAGGGCTAAGGGCTCAGGGTTCAGGGTTCAGGGTTCAGGGCTCAGGGTTCAAGGCTCGGGGCTCAGGGCTCAAGGTTCTGGGCTAAGGTGTCACGGTTCAGGGTTCAGGGTTCAGAGTTGAGGGTTTAGGGTTTAGGGTTTGGGGTTTGGGGTTTGGGGTTTGGGTTCAGGGCTCACGGTTCACGGTTCACGGTTCACGGTTCAGGTTCAGGGTTCAGGGTTCAGGGTTTAGGGCTCGGGGCTCAGGGCTCAGGGCTCAGGGCTCAGGGTTTAGGGCTAAGGGCTCAGGGTTCAGGGTTCAGGGTTCAGGGCTCAGGGTTCAGGGTGTAGGGTTCAGGGTTCAGGGTTAGGGGTTCGGGGACTGGGGTTCGGGGTTTTCGATTTAGGGTTTAGGGTTTGGGGTCGAGGGTTAAGGGTTTAGGGTTTGGGATTTAGGGTTCAGGGTCTAGGGTCTAGGGTCTAGGGTTTAGGGTTTAGGGTCTAGGGTTTAGGTTTTTGGGTTTAGGGTTTAGGGTTTTAGGTGCAGGGTTTAGGGTTTAGGGTTTGAGGTTCAGGGTGTAGGGATTGGGGTATGGGGTTTGGGGCTAACGGTTTAAGGTTTAGGGTTTAATGTTCAGGGTTCACGGTTCACGGTTCAGGGTTCAGGGTTCCGGCGATCACGGTTCGGGGGTCACGGTTCACAGTTCAGGGTTCAGGGTTCCGGCGATCACGGTTCGGGGGTCACGGTTCACAGTTCAGGGTTCAGGGTTCCGGCGATCACGGTTCGGGGGTCACGGTTCACAGTTCAGGGTTCAGGGTTCCGGCGATCACGGTTCGGGGGTCACGGTTCACAGTTCAGGGTTCAGGGATCAGGGTTCAGGGTTCGGGGCTCATAGGGTTCGGGGTTCGGGGGTCAGGGTTCAGGGTTGACGGATCATGGTTTAAGGTTTAAGGTTCAAGGTTCAGGCTTCAGTGTTTAGGGTTCACGGTTCACGATTCAGGGCTCAGGGCTCGGTAGGGTTTCAGGTTCAGGGTTTAGGGATTGGGGTTTGGGGTTTGGGGTATGGGGTTTTGGGCTAAGGGTTTAAGGTTTAGGGTTTTAGCTTCAGGGTTCACGGTTCACGGTTCAGGGTTCAGGTTCAGGGTTCAGGGTTCAGGGTTTAGGGCTCGGGGCTCGGGGCTCAGGGCTCAGGGCTCAGGGTTCAGGTTTCAGTGCTCATGATTCAGGGTTCAGGGTTCAGGGGTAGGTCTCGGGGCTCTGGTTTCGGCGTTCAGTGCTCGAGGTTCAGTATTCGGGGTTCAGGGTTTGGGGGTTTGGGTTCAGGGTTCTAGGTTCGGGGTTTGGGTTTCGGGGTTCAGGGTTCAGGGTTGACGGATCATGGTTTAAGGTTCAAGGTTTAGGCTTCAGTGTTCAGGGTTCAGGGTTCACGGTTCAGGGCTCAGGGCTTGGGTTCGGGGCTCGGGTTTCGGGGTTCGGGGTTTAGTGTTTAAGGTTTGGGGATTTGGGTTCGGGGTTCTGGGTTTGGGGTTCTGGGTTTGGGGTTCGGGGTCACAGTTCAGGGTTCAAGGTTTAGGGTTCTAGGTTTTGGGCTCAGGGCTCAGGGGTCAGGGATCAGGGCATAGGGCTCAGGGCTCAGGGTTTAGGGCTAAGGTCTCAGGGTTCCGTGTTCAGAGTTGAGGGTTTAGGGTTTAGGGTTTGGGGTTCGAGGTTCAGGGTTCGGCATTCAGGGTTCGGCGATCACGGTTCGGGGTTCACGGTTCACAGTTCAGGGTTCAGGGTTCAGGGTTCAGGGTTCGGGGCTCAGGGTTCAGGGTGTAGGGTTCACGGTTTAGGGTTCAGGGTTAGGGGTTCGGGGATCAGGGTTCGGGGTTTGGGGTTTAGTGTTTGGGGTTTGGGGTTTAGAGTTTAGGGATTTGGGTTTAGGGTTCGGGGTTTAGGGTTTGGGGTTTGGGGTTTGAGGCTTGGGGTTTAGGGTTTGCTCTTTTGGGTTTAGGGTTTAAGGTCTAGGGTTTAGGGTCAAGGATTTAGGGTCTAGGGTTTAGGGAATAGGGTTTAGGGTTTGGCGTTTTGGGTTTGGGGTTTAGGGATTGGGGTTATGGGTTTGGGGTTTGGGGTTTTGGGTTTAGGGTTTGGGGTTTGGGGTTTAGGGTTTAGGGTATGGGGTTTGGAGTTTAGGGTTTAGGGTTTAAGGTTTAGGGTCTAGGGTTTAGGGTCTACAGTCTAGGGTTTAAGGTTTAGGGTTTAGGGTTTAGGGTTTCATGTTTAGGGTTTGGGGTTTGGGGTTTGGGGTTTGGGTTCAGGGTTCACGATTCACAGTTCACGGTTCAGGGTTCAGGTTCAGAGTTCAGGGTTCAGGGTTCAGGGTTCAGGGTTCGGGGTTCACGGTTCAGGGCTCAGGGCTCGGGGTTCGGGACTCGGGGTTTGGGGTCCGGGGTTCGGGGTTCAGTGTTTAGGGTTCGGGGATGTCGGTTCGGGGTTCTGGGTTTGGGGTTCAGGGCTCAGGGCTCAGGGCTCAAGGTTCTGGGCTGAGGTGTCAGGGTTCAGGGTTCAGGGTTCAGAGTTGAGGGTTTAGGGTTTAGGGTTTGGGGTTTGGGGTTTGGGGTTCGGGGTTCAGGGTTCGGGGTTCACGGTTCGTGGTTCACGATTCATAGTTCAGGGTTCATGGTTCAGGGTTCAGGGTTCAGCGTTCAGGGCTCACGGTTCAGGGTGTTGGGTTCAGGGTTCAGGGTTAGGGGTTTGGGGATCGGTGTTCGGGGTTTGGGGTTTGGAGTTTGGGGTTTGGGGTTAGGGTTTAGTGTTTTGGGTTTAGGGTTGGGGGTTTGGGGTTTGTGGTTGGGGTTTAGGGTTTGTTGTTTAGGGTTTGGGGTCTAGGGTTTAGGGTCAAGGATTTGGGGTATAGGGTTTAGGGTATAGGGTATAGGGTTTGGGGTTTAGGGTTTGGGGTTTGGGGTTTAGAGTTTAGGGTTTTGGGTTTAGGGTTCGGGGTTTGGGGTTTGGGGTTTCGGGTTTGAGGTTTGGGGTTTAGGGTTTTGGGTCTAGGGTTTACGGTCAAGGATTTAGGGTCTAGGGTTTAGGGTTTAGGGTTTCAGGTTTTGGGTTTCGGGTTTAGGGTTTGGGGTTAAGGGTTTGGGGTTTTGGGTTTTGGGTTTAGGGTTTGGGGTTTGGGGTTTGGGGTTTGGGGTTTAGGGTTTAGGGTTTCGAGTTTGGAGTTTAGGGTTTAGGGTTTAGGGTTTAGGGTCTATGGTTTAGGGTCTACAGTCTAGGGTTTATGGTTTATGGTTTAGTTTAGATGGTTTAGGGTTTCATGTTCAGGGTTTAGGGTTTGGGGTTTGGGGTTTGGGGTTTGGGGTATAGGGTTTGGGGTTCAGGGTTCACGGTTCATGGTTCACGGTTCAGGGTTTAGGGTTCAGGGTTCAGGATTCAGGGTTTAGGGTTCAGGGTTCTGGGCTCGGGGCTAAGGGCGCAGGGTTTAGGGCTAGGGGCTCAGCGTTAAGGGTACTGGGTTCAGGGTTCATGGTTCAGTGTTAAGGGTTCAGGGTTCAGGGTTCAGGGGACATGGTTCAAGGTTCAGGGTTAAGGGTTTAGGGTTCAGGGTTGGCGGTTTAGGATTTGGGGTTTGGGGTTTAGGGTTCGGGGTTCAGGGTTCGGTGTTCATGGTTCAGGGTTCGAGGTTTGAGGTTCGGGGTTAACGGTTCACGGTTCAAGGTTCAGGGTTCAGGGTTCAGGGTTCAGGGTTCAGGGTTCACGGTTCTGGGGTCTGGGTTCAAGGTTGGGGGTTTAGGGGGTTTTGGGTTTAGGGTTCAGGGTTCAGGGTTCAGGGTTCAGGGTTCAGGGTTCGG
>NW_010356511.1:17827-39358 GCF_000414095.1 Morus notabilis | reverse complement strand
TTAAGGGTTCAAGGTTCAGTGTTAAGGGTTCAGGGTTCAGGGCTCGGGGTTCAGGGGGCATGGTTCAGGGTTCAGGGTTCAGGGTTCAGGGTTCAGGGTTTAGGGTTTAGGGTTGTGGGTTTACGGTTTAGGATTTGGGGTTTGGGGTTAAGGGTTCGGGGTTCAGGGGTCGGCGTTCGGGTTTCGGGGTTCAGGGTTCGAGGTTCGGGGTTCACGGTTTACGGTTCAGGGGTTAGGGTTTAGGGTTCAGTGTTCAAGGTTCACGGTTCAGGGTTCAGGGTTCAGGATTCAGGGTTCAGGGTTTAGGCTTCTTGGTTCTGGGTTCAGGGTTCAGGATTCAGGGTTCAGGGTTTAGGGTTCTGGGTTCTGGGTTCAGGGTTGGGGATTTAGGGGGTTTTGGGGTTCAGGATTCGGAGTTCGGGGTTTAGAGTTCGGGGTTTAGGGTTTGGTGTTCGGGGTTCAGGGTTCGGGGTTCAGGGTTTAGGGTTTAGGGTTTGGTGTTTGGGGTTTGGGGTTTGGGGTTTGGTGGTGAGGGTTTAGGGTTTAGGGTTTAGGGTTTGGGGTTTTGGGTTTGGGGTTTGGGGTTTGGGGTTTGGGGATTGGGGTTTGGGGTTTGGGGTTTTGGGTGTAGGGTTTAGGGTTTAGGGTTTAGAGCTTAGGGTTTCGGGTTTAGGGTTTAGGGTTTCGGGTTTGGAGTTTGGGGTTTGGGGTTTAGGGTTTGGGGTTTAGGGTTAGGGGTTTAGGGTTAAGGGTTTAGGGTTCAGGGTTCAGGGTTCAAGGCTCAGTGTTGTGGTTCAGGGTTCAGGGCTCGGTGCTGTGGTTCAGGGTTCAGGGCTCAGGTCTCAGGGCTCAGGGATCGGGATTCGGGGCTCGGGGTTCGGGGCTTTTGGGGTTTGTGGTTTAGGGTTTAAGGTTTGGGGTTTAGGGTTTCATGTTCAGGGTTTGGGGTTTGGGGCTCGGGGTTTGGGGTTTGGGGTTTAGGGTTCAGGGTTCTAGGCTCAGGGCTCAGGAAGCAGGGTTTAGGGCTATGGGCTCAGGGTTCAGGGTTAAGGGTTCAGGGTTCATGGTTCAGTGTTAAGGGTTCAGGGTTCAGGGCTCGGGGTTAAGGGGACATGGTTCAGGGTTGAAGGTTCAGCGTTCAGGGTTTAGGGTTAAGGGTTGAGGGTTTACGGTTTAGGATTTGGGGTTTGGGGTTTAGGGTTCGGGGATCAGGGTTCGGCGTTCAGGGTTCAGTGTTTGGGGTTCGAGGTTCAGGGTTCACGGTTCATGGTTCAGGGTTCTGGGTTCAGGGTTCATGGTTCATGGTTCAGGGTTCAGGGTTCAGGTTTCAGGGTTCAGGGTTTAGGGTTCTTAGTTTTGTGTTCAATGTTCAGGATTCAGGTGTTAGGGTTTAGGGTTCTTGGTTCTGGGTTCTGGGTTCAGGGTTGGGGGTTTTGGGGGTTTTGGGTTTAGGGTTCAGGGTTCAGGGTTCGAAGTTCGGGGTTCAGGGTTCGGGATTTAGGGTTTGGGGTTCGGTGTTCGGGGTTCAGGGTTTGGGATTTAGGGTTTGGGGTTCGGTGTTCGGGGTTCAGGGTTTGGGATTTAGGGTTTGGGGTTCGGGGTTCGGGGTTCAGTGTTTAGGGTTTAGGGTTTGAGGTTTGGGGTTTGGGGGGTTTGGTGTTTAAGGTTTGGGGTTTAGGGTTTCGAGTTTGGGTTTTGGGGTTTGGGGATTAGGGTTTGGGGTTTTAGGTTTAGGCTTTAGGGTTAAGGGTTTAGGGTTTACGGTTCAGAGTTCAGGGTTCAGGGTTCAGGATTCAGGGTTCAGGGTTCAGGGCTCAGGGCTCAGGGCTCATGGCTCAGGGTTCCAGTTTCATGGCTCAGGATTCAGGGTTCAGGGTTCAGGGCTAGGGCTTGGGGCTCTGGGCTCGGCGCTCGGGGCTCGAAGTTCAGTGATCGAGGTTCGGGGTTCTGGGTTTGAGGTTCTGGGTTCGGGGTTTGGGGTTCGGGGTTCAGGGTTCAGGGTTCACGGATCAGGATTTAAGGTTCAAGGTTCAGGCTTCAGTGTTCAGGGTTCAAGGTTCAGGTATCACGGTTCAGGGCTCAAGGGTCGGGCCTCGGGGTTCGGGGTTCAGTGTTTAGGGTTTGGCGATTTGGGTTCGGGGTTCTGGGTTTGGGGTTCATCGTTTGGGGTTCAGGGTTCGGGGTTTAGGGTTCGGGGTTCGGGGTCACGGTTCAGGGTTCAGGGTTCAGGGTTCAGGGTTCAGGGTTCAGGGTTCAGGGTTCAGGGCTCAGGGCTAAGGGCTCAGGGTTCAGGGCTCAGGGCTCAGGGTTCAGAGTTCAGGGTTCAGAGTTGATGGTTTAGGGTTTAGGGTTTGGGGTTTTGGGTTTGGGGTTCCGTGTTCAGGGTTCGGCATTCAGGGTTCGAGATTCACGGTTCGGGGTTCACGGTTCACAGTTCAGGGTTCATGGTTCAGGGTTCAGGGTTCAGGGCTCAGGGTTCAGGGTTAGGGGTTCGGGGATCGGGGTTCGGGGTTTGGGGTTTAGGGTTTGGGGTTTGGGGTTTAGAGTTTAGGCTTTTAGGTTTAGGGTTCGGGGTTTGGGGTTTGGGGTTTGGGGTTTGAGGTTTGGGATTTAGGGTTTGGTGTTTAGGGTTTTGGGTCTAGGGTTTAGGGTCAAGGATTTAGGGTCTAGGGTTTAGGGTTTGGGGTTTTGGGTTTGGGGTTTAGGGTTTGGGGTTAAGGGTTTGGGGTTTGGGG
This sequence comes from Morus notabilis, assembly GCF_000414095.1. Classification (NCBI taxonomy): domain Eukaryota; kingdom Viridiplantae; phylum Streptophyta; class Magnoliopsida; order Rosales; family Moraceae; genus Morus; species Morus notabilis. The sequence goes on along the minus strand of NW_010356511.1, from coordinate 36,623 downwards.
TTTTTGGTTTAGGGTTTTGGGATTGGGGTTTAGGGTTTAGGGTTTAGGGTTTGGGGTTTAGGGTTTTGGGTTTAGGGTTTCATGTTCAGGGTTTAGGGTTTGGGGTTTGGACTTTGGGGTATGGGGTTTGGGGCTAAGGGTTTAGGGTTTAACGTTCAGGGGTTCAGGGTTCACGGTTCACGGTTCTGGGTTCAGGTAAGGGTTCAGGGTTTAGGGTTCCGGGGGTTTGGGTTTTAGGGTTTGGGGTTTGGGGTTTGGGGTTTAGGGTTTGGGGTTTAGGGTTTGGGGTTTAGGGTTCAGGGTTTGGGGTTTGGGGTTTGGGGTTTGGGGTTTGGGATATGGGGTTTGGGGTTTAGGGCTTAGGGCTCAGGGCACAGGGTTTAGGGCTTGGGGCTCAGGGTTCAGGGTTCAGGGTTTATGGTTCAGTGTTAAGGGTTCAGGGTTCAGGGCTCGGGTTCAGGGGACATGGTTCAGGGTTCAGGGTTTAGGGTTCAGGGTTGAGGGTTTACGGTTTAGGATTTAGGGTTTAGGGTTTAGGGTTCGGGGTTCAGGGTTTGGCATTCGGGGTTCAGGGTTCGGGTTTCGAGGTTCGTTGTTCACGGTTCACGGTTCAGGGTTCACGGTTCACGGTTCAAGGTTCAGGGTTCACGGTTCAGGGTTCAGGGTTCAGGATTCCGGTTTCAGGGTTTACGGTTCTGGGTTCAAGGTTGGGGATTTAGGGGGTTTTGGGTTTAGGGTTCAGGGTTCAGGGTTCAGGGTTCGGAGTTCGGGGTTCGGGGTTCAGGGTTTTGGGTTTGGCGTTTGGGGTTTGGGGTTTGGCGTTTAAGGTTTAGGATTTCGGGTTTGGGTTTTGGGGTTTGGGATTTGGGGTTTGGGTTTTGGCTTTAGGGTTTAGGGTTTAGGGTTCAGGTTTCAGGGCTCAGGGCTCAGGCCTCAGGGCTCAGGGCTCAGGGCTCAGGGCTCAGGGTTTAGGTTTCAGGGCTCAGGATTCAGGGTTTAGGGTTCAGGGTTAGGGCTCAGGGCTCTGGGCTCGGCGCTCGGGGCTCGAGGTTCGGGGGTCAGGGTTCGGGGTTCTGGGTTCGGGGTTTGGGGTTCGGGGATCAGGGTTCAGGGTTCACGGTTTAGGGTTTAAGGTTCAAGGTTCAGGCTTCAGTGTTCAGGGTTCAGGGTTCAGGGTTCACGGTTCAAGGCTCAGGGCTCGGGGATCGGGGTTCAGTCTTTAGGGTTTGGGGATTTGGGTTTGGGGTTCTGGGTTTGGGGTTCGAGGTTCGGGGTTCTGGGTTTGGGGTTCAGGGTTTAAGGTTCAAGGTTCAGGGCTTAGGGCTTAGGGCTCAGGGTTCAGGGCTCAGGGCTCAGGGCTGAGGGCTGAGGGTTCAGGGTTTAGTGTTTAGGGTTTGGGGTTTAGGGTTTGGGGTTCGGGGTTCAGGGTTCGACATTTAGGATTCGAGGTTCACGGTTCAGGGTTCACGGTTCACAGTTCAGGGTTCATGGTTGAGGGTTCTGTGTTCAGGGTTTAGGGCTTAGGGTTCAAGGTGTAGGGTTCAGGGTTCAGTGTTCAGGGTTCAGGGTTCAGGGTTAGAGGTTCGGGGATCGGGGTTTGGGGTTTAGGGTTTGGGGTTTGGGATTTAGAGTTTAGGGTTTTAGGTTTAGGGTTCGGGGTTTGGGGTTAGGGTTTGGGGTTTGAGGTTTGGGGTTTAGGGTTTGGTGTTTAGGGTTTAGGATTTAGTGTCTAGGGTTTAGGGTCAAGGATTTAGGGTCTAGGGTTTAGGGTATAGGGATTAGGGTTTGGGGTTTTGGGTTTGGGGTTTAAGGTTTGGGGTTAAGGGTTTGGGGTTTGGGGTTTGGGGTTTTGGGTTTAGGGTTTGGGGTTTGGGGTTTAGGGTTTAGGTTCTAGGGTCTAGGGTCTAGGGTCTAGGGTCTAGGGTCTAGGGTCTAGGGTTTTGGGTTTAGGGTTTCATGTCCAGGGTTTAGGGTTTGGCGTTTGGGGTTTGGGGTATGGGGTTTGGGGCTAAGGGTTTAGGGTTTAGGGTTTAAGATTCAGGGTTCACGGTTCACGGTTCACGGTTCAGGCTTTAGATTTAGGGTTCAGGGTTCAGGGTTCAGGATTCAGGGTTTAGGGTTCAGGGTTTTGGGCTCGGGGCTCAGGGTGTAGGGTTTAGGGCTAGGGGCTCAGGGTTAAGGGTCCAGGGTTCATGGTTCAGTGTTAAGGGTTCAGGGTTCAGGGTTCAGGGTTTAGGGGACATGGTTCAGGGTTCAGGATTCAGGGTTCAGGGTTTAGGGTTCAGGGTTGAGGGTTTACGGTTTAGGATTTGGGGTTTGGGGTTCAGGGTTTGGTGTTTGTGTTTCAGGGTTTTGGGTTTAGGGTTTAGGGTCTAGGGTCTAGGGTTTAGGGTCTAGCGTTTTGGGTTTAGGGTTTAGGATTTGGGGTTTCATGTTCAGGGTTCAGGGTTTGTGGTATGGGGCTTAGGGCTAAGGGTTTAGGGTTTAAGGTTCAGGGTTCACGGTTTACGGTTCACAGTTCAGGGTTCAGGTTCAGGGTTCAGGGTTTAGGGTTTAGGGTTTAGGGTTCATGGTTCTGGGCTCGGGGCTCAGGGTGCGGGGTTTAGGGCTAGGGGCTCATGGTTAAGGGTTCAGGGTTCAGTGTTCATGGTTCAATGTTAAGGGTTCAGGGTTCAGGGTTCAGGGGACATGGTTCAGTGTTCAGGGTTCAGGGTTCAGGGTTTAGGGTTCCGGGTTGAGGGTTTCGGGTTTTGGGGTCTGGGTTCAAGGTTGCAGGTTTAGGGGGTTTTGGGTTCAGGATTCCGGGTTCGGGGTTCAGGGTTCAGGGTTTGGGGTTTGGGGTTCGGGGTACGGGGTTCAGGGTTTAGGGTTTAGGGTTTGCAGTTTATGGTTTAGGGTTTCGGATTTAGGGTTTAGGGTTTCGGGTTTTGGGTTTGGGGTTTGGGGTTTGGGGTTTAGGGTTTAGGGTTTGGTGTTTTTGGTTTGGGGTTTATGGTTTAGGGTTTTGGGGTTTGGGCTTTGGGCTTTGGGGTTTGGTGTTTTGGGGTCTGGGGTTTAGGGTTTAGGGTTTAGGGTTTGGGGTTTTGGTTTTAGGGTTTAGGGTTTGGGGTTTAGGGTTTGGGGTTTGGGGTTTGGGGTTTAGGATCTGGGGTATCGGGTTTGGGGTTTAGGGTTCAGGGTTCTGGGCTCAGGACTCAGGGCGCAGGGTTTAGGGCTAGGGGCTCCAGGTTCAGGGTTCAGGGTTCATGGTTCTGTGGTAAGGGTTCAGGGTTCAGGGCTCGGGGTTCAGGGGACATGGTTCAGGGTTCAGGGTTCAGGGTTCAGGGTTTACGATTTAGGATTTGGGGTTTGGGGTTTTGGGTTCGGGGTTCAGGGTTCGGCGTTCGGGGTTCAGGGTTCAGGGTTCGGGGTCCGGGGTTCACGGTTCACGGTTCAGGGTTCAGGGTTCAAGGTTTAGGGTTTACGGTTCAGGGTTCAAGGTTCAGGATTCAGGGTTCAGGGTTTAGGGTTCTGGGTTCTGGGTTCAGGGTTGGGGATTTAGGGGGTTTTGGGGTTCAGGATTCGGAGTTCGGGGTTTAGAGTTCGGGGTTTAGGGTTTGGTGTTCGGGGTTCAGGGTTCGGGGTTCAGGGTTTAGGGTTTAGGGTTTGGTGTTTGGGGTTTGGGGTTTGGGGTTTGGTGTTTAGGGTTTAGGGTTTAGGGTTTAGGGTTTGGGGTTTGGGTTTTGGGGTTTGGGGTTTGGGTTTTGGGTTTGGGGTTCAGGGTTTAGGGTTTAGGGTTAAGGGTTTACGGTTCAGGGTTCACGGTTAAGGGTTAGGGGTTCAGGGCTCAGGGCTCAGGGCTCAGGGTTCAGGTTTCAGGGCTCAGGATTCAGGGTTCAGGGTTCAAGGATAGGGCTCAGGGCTCTTGGCTCGGCGCTCGGGGCTCGAGGTTTGGTGTTCGGGGTTCGGAGTTCGGGGTTCTGGGTTCGGGGTTCTGTGTTCGGGGTTTGGGGTTCGGACTTCAGGGTTTAGGGTTCACGGATCAGGGTTTAAGGTTCATGCTCCAAGCTTCAGTGTTCTGGGTTTAGGGTTCAGGGTTCACGTTTCAGGGCTCAGGGCTCAGGCCTCGGGGCTCCGGGTTTGGGGTTCAGGGTTCGGGGTTTGGGGTTCAGTGTTTAGGGTTTGGGGATTTGGGTTCGGGGTTCTGGGTTCTGGGTTTGGGGTTTGGGGTTCGGGGTTCGGGGTTTAGGGTTCGGTGTCAAGGTTCAGGGTTCAAGGTTCAGGGTTCCGGGCTAAGGGCTCAGGGCTCAGGGCTCAGGGTTCAGGGCTAAGGTCCCAGGGTTAAGGGTTCAGGGTTCAGAGTTGAGGGTTTAGGGTTTAGGGTTTGGTGTTTAGGGTTTTGGGTTCGGGGTTCAGGGTTCGGCATTCAGGGTTCGGGGTTCACGGTTCGAGGTTCACGGTTCACAGTTCAGGGGTCATAGTTCAGGGTTCAGGGTTCAGGGTTCAGGGCTCAGGGTTCAGGGTGTAGGGTTCAGGGTTTAGGGTTCAGTGTTAGGGGTTTGGGGATCGGGGTTCGGGGTTTGGGGTTTAGGGTTTGGGGTTTGGGGTTTGAAGTTTAGGGTTAGGGGTTTGGGGTTTGAGGTTTGGGGTTTAGGGTTTGGTGTTTAGGGTTTAGGGTTTCGGGTTTCGGGTCTAGGGTTTAGGGTTAAGGATTTAGGGTCTAGGGTTTAGGGTATAGGGTTTAGGGTTTGGGGTTTTGGGTTTGGGGTATAGGGTTTGGGGTTAAGGGTTTGGGGTTTTGGGTTTGGGGTTTTGGGTTTAGGGTGTGGGATTTGTAGTTTAGGGTTTAGGGTTTAGGGTCTAGGGTCTAGGGTTTAGGGTTTAGGGTTTGGGGTTTTGGGTTTTGGGTGTAGGGTTCAGGGTTCAGGGTTCAGGGTTCAGGGTTCAGGGTTCAGGGTTCAGGGTTCAGGGTTCAGGGTTCAGGGTTCAGGGTTCAGGGTTCAGGGTTCAGGGTTCAGGGTTCAGGGTTCAGGGTTCAGGGTTCAGGGTTCAGGGTTCAGGGTTCAGGGTTCAGGGTTTAGGGTTTAGGGTTAAGGGTTTGGGGTTTTGGGTATGGGGTTTGGGGCTAAGGGTTTAGGGTTTAGGGTTTAGGGTTTAGGATTTAAGGTTCAGGGTTCACGTTTCAGGGTTCAGGGTTCAGGGATCAGGGTTTGTGGTTTGGGATTTAGGGTTTGGGGTTTGGGGTTTGGGGTTTGGGGTTTGGGGTTTTGGGTTTTGGGTGTAGGGTTCAGGGTTCAGGGTTAAGGGTTCAGGGCTCAGGGCTTAGGGCTCAGGGCTCAGGGCTCAGGGCTCAGGGTTCAGGTTTCAGGGCTCCGGATTCAGGGTTCAGGGCTAGGGCTCAGGGCTCTGGGCTCGGCGCTCGGGGCTTGAGGTTCGGTGTTCGGGGTTCGGGGTTCTGGGTTCGGGGTTCTGGGTTCAGGTTCAGGGTTCACAGATTAGGGTTTAAGGTTCAAGGTTCAGGCTTCAGTGTTCAGGGTTCAGGCTTCAGGGTTGACGGTTCAGGGATCAGGGCTCAGGCCTCGGGGCTCGGGGTTCGGGGTTCGGGATTCGGGGTTCAGTGTTTAGGGTTTGGGGATTTGGGTTCGGGGTTTTGGGTTTGGGGTTCGGGGTTTGGGGTTTGGGGTTTCGAGTTTAGGGTTCGGGGTTCAGGGTCACGGTTCAGGGTTCAGGGTTCAGGGTTTAGGGTTCAGGGTTCAGGGCTCAGGGCTCAGGGTTCAGGGCTCAGGGCTCAGGGTTCAGGGCTCAAGGCTCAGGACTCAGGGTTCAGGGCTAAGGTCTCAGGGTTAAGGGTTCGGGGTTCAGAGTTCAGGGTTTAGGGTTTAGGGTCTGGCGTTTAGGGTTCGGGGTTCACGGTTCGGGGTTCACGGTTCACAGTTCTGGGTTCATGGTTCAGGGTTCAAGTTTTAGGGCTCAGGGTTCAGGGTGTAGGGTTCAGGGTTCCGGGTTCAGTGTTAGGGGTTCGGGGATCGGGGTTCGGGGTTTGGAGTTTAGGGTTTGGGGTTTGGGGTTTAGTGTTTAGGGTTTTAGGTTTAGGGTTTGGGGTTTGGGGTTTGGGGTTTGAGGTTTGGGCTTTAGGGTTTGGTGTTTAGGGTTTAGGGTATGGGGTTTAGGGTTTGGGGTTTTGGGTTTGGGATTTAGGGTTTGGGGTTAAGGTTTTGGGGTTTGGGGTTTTGGATTTAGGGTTTAGGGTTTGGGGTTTGGGCTTAGGGTTTGGGGTTTGGGGTTTAGGGTTTAGGGTCTAGGGTCTAGGGTTTAGGGTCTAGGGTTTAGGGTTTAGGGTTTAGGATTTAGGGTTTCATGTTCAGGGTTTAGGGTTTGGGGTATGGGGCTTGGGGCTAAGGGTTTAGGGTTTAGGGTTTAAGGTTCAGGGTTCACGGTTCACGGTTCACAGTTCAGGGTTCAGGTTCAGGGTTCAGTGTTCAGGGTTCAGGGTTTAGGGTTCAGGGTTTAGGGTTTAGAGTTCTGGGCTCGGGGCTCAGGGCGCAGGGTTTAGGGCTAAGGGCTCAGGGTTAAGGGTTCAGGGTTCAGGGTTCATGGTTAAATGTTCTGGGTTCAGGGTTCAGGGGACATGGTTCAGGGTTCAGGGTTTAGGGTTTAGGGTTCAGGGTTTAGGGTTGAGGGTTGAGGGTTTCGGGTTCTGGTGTATGGGCTCAAGGTTGGGGGTTTAGGGGGTTTTGGGTTTAGGGTGCAGGGTTTAGGGTTCGGGGTTCGGGGTTTGGGGTTCGGGGTTCACAGTTTAGGGTTTAGGGTTTGGGGTTTAGGGTTTAGGGTTTAGCGTTTAGGGTTTTGGGTTTGGGGTTTGGGGTTTGGGGTTTAGGGTTTGGGGTTTAGGGTTTAGGGTTTGGGGTTTTTGGTTTGCGGTTTAGGGTTTGGGGTTTAGGGTTTAGGGTTTGGGCTTTAGGGTTCGGCGTTTGAGGTTCGGGGTTCACGGTTCACGGTTCATGGTTCAGGGTTCAGGGTTCAGGGTTCAGGGCTCAGGGTTTACGGTTCAGGGTTTAGGGTTTAGGGTTGAGGGTTTGCGGTTTAGGATTTGGGGTTTGGGGTTTAGCGTTCGGGGTTCAGGGTTCAGTGTTCGTGGTTCAGGGTTCGGGGTTTGAGATTCGGGGTTCACGGTCCACGGTTCAGGGTTCAGGGTTCAGGGTTCGGGGTTCAAGGTTCAGGGTTCAGGGTTCAGGGTTCAGGGTTTAGGGTTCTGGGGTCTGGGTTCAAGGTTGGGGGTTTTGGGGGTTTTGTGTTTAGGGTTCTGGGTTTGGGGTTCAGGGTTCGGGGTTCGGGGTTCGGGGTTCGGGGTTCAGGGTTTAGGGTTTAGGGTTTGGGGTTTTGGGTTTAAGGTTTAGGGTTTAGGGTTTGGGGTGGTTTGGGGTTTAGGGTTTAGGGTTTGGGGTTTATGGTTTCGGGTTTAGGGTTTGGGGTTTGGGGTTTGGGGTTTGGGGTTTAGGGTTTAGGGTATGGGGTTTGGGTTTCAGGGTTTGGGGTTTGGGGTTTGGGGTATGGGGTTTGGGGTTTTGGGTTCAGGGTTCTGGGCTCAGGGCGCAGGGTTTAGGGCTAGGGGCTCCGGGTTCAGGGTTCAGGGTTCAGGTTTCATGGTTCAGTCTTAAGGGTTCAGGGTTCAGGGCTCGGGGTTCAGGGGACATGGTTCAGGGTTCTGGGTTCAGGGGTCAGGGTTCAGGGTTGAGGGTTTGCGGTTTAGGATTTGGGGTTTGGGGTTTAGGGTTCGGGGTTCACGGTTCGGCGTTCGGGGTTCAGGGTTCGGGGTTCGAGATTCGGGGTACACGGTTTACGGTTGAGGGTTGAGGATTGAGGTTGAGGGTTTAGGGTTCACGGTTCAGGGTTCAGGGTTCAGGATTCAGGGTTCATGGTTTAGGGTTTTGGGTTCTGGGTTCAGGGTTGGGGATTTAGGGGGTTTTGGGTTTAGGGTTCAGGGTTCAGGGTTCCGAGTTCAGGGTTCAGGGTTCAGGGTTCTGGGTTTGAGGTTCGGGGTTCGGGGTTTAGGGTTTAGGGTTTGGTGTTTGGGTTTTGGGGTTTGGGGGTTTGGTGTTTATGGTTTAGGGTTAAGGGTTTAGGGTTGGGGTTTGGGTTTTGGGGTTTGGGGATTTGGGTTTGGGATTTTGGGTTTAGGGTTTAGGGTTAAGGGTTTACGGTTTAGGGTTCACGGTTCAGGGTTCAGGGTTCAGGGCTCAGGGCTCAGGGTTCAGGTTTCAGGGCTCAGGATTCAGTGTTCAGGGTTTAAGGCTAGGGCTCAGGGCTCTGGGCTCTGGGCTCGGCGCTCGGGGATCGAGGATCGGTGTTCGGGGTTCGGGGTTCGGGGTTCTGGGTTCGGGGTTCTGGGTTTGGGGTTTGGGGGTTCGGGTTCAGGGTTCAGGGTTCACGGATCAAGGTTTAAGGTTCAAGGTTCAGGCTTCAGTGTTCAGGGGTCAGGGTTCAGGGTTCACGGTTCAGGGCTCAGCGCTCAGGGCTCAGGCCTCGAGGCTCGGGGTTCGGGGTTCGGGGTTCAGTGTTTAGGGTTTGGGGATTTGGGTTCGGGGTTTTGGGTTTAGGGTTCGGGGTTTGGGGTTTGGGGTTCGGGGTTTAGGGTTTAGGGTTCAGGGTTCGGGGTTCAGGGTTCAGGGTTCATGGTTCATGGTTCAATGTTAAGGGTTCAGGGTTCAGGGGACATGGTTCTGGGTTCAGGGTTCAGGGTTCAGGGTTGAGGGTTTCGGGTTCTAGGGTATGGGTTCAAGGTTGGGGGTTTAGGGGGTTTTGGGTTTAGGCTTCAGGGTTTAGGGTTCGGAGTTCGGGGTTCGGGGTTCGGGGTTTGGGGTTCGGGGTTCACGGTTTAGGGTTTCGGGTTTGGGGATTAGGGTTTAGGGTTTAGGGTTTGGGATTTTGAGTTTGGGGTGTGGGGTTTGGGGTTTGGGGTTTTGGGTTTAGGGTTTAGGGTTTAGGGTTTTTGGTTTGGGGTTTAGGGTTTGCGGTTTAGGGTTTGGGGTTCAGGGTTCGGCGTTCGTGCTTCAGGTTTCGGGGTTTGAGGTTCGGGGTTCACGGTTCATGGTTCAGGGTTTAGGGTTCAGGGTTCAGGGTTCAGGGCTCAGGGTTTACGGTTCATGGTTTAGGGTTTAGGGTTGAGGGATTGAGGTTTAGGATTTGGGGTTTGGGGTTTAGGGTTCAGGGTTCAGGGTTCGGTGTTCATGGTTAAGGTTCGGGGTTTGACGTTTGGGGTTCACGGTTCACGGTTCAGGGTTTCGGGGTCAGGGTTCAGGGTACAGGGTTCAGGATTCAGGGTTCAGGGTTTAGGGTTCTGGGGTCTGGGTTCAAGGTTGGGGGTTTTGGGGGTTTTGTGTTTAGTGTTCAGGGTTTGGGGTTCAGGGTTCGGGGTTCGGGGTTCGGGGTTCAGAGTTCGGGGTTCAGGGTTCAGGGTTTTGTGTTTAGGGTTTGGGGTTTGGGGTTTGGGGTTTGGGGTTTAGGGTTTAGGGTTTGGGGTTTCTGGTTTCGGGTTTAGGGTTTGGGGTTTGGGGTTTGGGGTTTGGGGTTTGGGCTTTAGGGTTTAGGGTTTAGGGTTTGGGGTTTTGGTTTTAGGGTTTCGGGTTTGGGGTTTGGGATTTGGGGTTTGGGGTATGGGGTTTGGGGTTTGGGGTTTGGGATTTGGGGTTTGGGGTATGGGGTTTGGGGTTTAGGGTTCAGGGTTCTAGGCTCAGGGCTCAGGGCGCAGGGTATAGGGCTAGGGGCTCCGGGTTCAGGGTTCATGGTTCAGTGTTAAGGGTTCAGGGTTCAGGGCTCGGGGTTTAGGGGACATGGTTCGGGGTTCAGGGTTCAGGGTTCAGGGTTCAGGGTTGTTGGTTTACGGTTTAGGATTTGGGGTTTGGGGTTTAGGGTTCGGGGTTCACGGTTCGGCGTTCGGGGTTCAGGGTTCTGGGTTCGAGGTTCGGGGTTCACGGGTCACGGTTGAGGGTTCAGGGTTCAGGGGTCAGGGTTCAGGGTTCACGGTTCAAGGTTCAGGGTTCAGGATTTAGGGTTCATGGTTTAGGGTTTTGGGTTCTGGGTTCAGGGTTGGGGATTTAGGGGGTTTTGGGTTTAGGGTTCAGGGTTCAGGATTCGGAGTTCGGGGTTTAGGGTTTAGGGTTCAGGGTTTGGGGTTTGGGTTTTTGGGTTCAGTGTTTAGGGTTTAGGGTTTGGTGTTTGGGGTTTGGGGTTTGGGGGTTTCGTGTTTAGGGTTTAGGGTTAAGGGTTTAGGGTTTGGGGTTTGGGTTTTGGGGTTTGGGGTTTTGGGTTTGGGATTTTGGGTTTAGGGTTTAGGGTTAAGGGTTACGGTTCAGGGTTCACGGTTCAGGGTTCAGGGTTTAGGGCTCAGGGCTCAGGGCTCAGGGCTCAGGGCTCAGGGTTCAGGTTTCAGGGCTCAGGATTCAGGGTTCAGGGTTCAAGGCTAGGGCTCAGGGCTCTGGGCTCAGCGCTCGGGGAACGAGGTTCGGGGTTCGGGGTTCGGGGTTCTGGGTTTGGGGTTTGGGGTTCGGGGTTCAGGGTTCAGGGTTCAGGGTTCACGGTTCATGGCTCAGTGCTTCGGGCTCAGGCGTCGAGGCTCGGGGTTCGGGGTTCGCGGTTCAGTGTTTAGGGTTTGGGGATTTGGGTTCGGGGTTCTAGGTTTAGGGTTCGGTGTTTGGGGTTTGGGGTTCGGGGTTTTGGGTTCGGGGTCACGGTTCAGGGTTCAGGGTTCAGGGTTCAGGGTGCAGGATTCAGGGTTTAGGGTTCAGGGTTTAGGGTTCAAGGTTCTAGGCTCGGGGCTCAGGGCGCAGGGTTTAGGGCTAGGGTCTCAGGGTTAAGGGTTAAGGGTTCATGGTTCAATGTTAAGGGTTCAGGGTTTAGGGTTCAGGGTTCAGGGGACATGGTTCAGGGTTCAGGGGACATGGTTCAGGGTTGAGGGTTGAGGGTTGAGGGTTGAGGGTTCTGGGGTATGGGTTCAAGGTTGGGGGTTTAGGGGGTTTTGGATTTAGGGTTCAGGGTTCCGGGTTCGGAGTTCGGGGTTCGGGGTTCGGGGTTCGGGGTTTGGGGTTCGGGGTTCACGGTTTAGGGTTTAGGGTTTGGGGTTTAGGGTTTAGGGTTTAGGGTTTGGGGTTTTGGGTTTGGCGTTTGGGGTTTGGGGTTTGGGGTTTAGGGTTTGGGGTTTAGGGTTTAGGGTTTAGGCTTTATGGTTTGGGGTTTAGGGTTTGGGGTTCAGGGTTCGGCGTTTGTGGTTCAGGTTTCAGGGTTTGAGGTTCGGGGTTCACGGTTCAGGGTTTAGGGTTTAGGGTTCAGGGTTCAGGGCTCAGGGTTTACGGTTCAGGGTTTAGGGTTTAGGGTTGAGGGTTTGTGGTTTAGGATTTGGGGTTTAGGGTTTAGAATTCGGGGTTCAGGGTTCGGTGTTCATGGTTAAGGTTTCGGGGTTTGAGTTTCGGTGTTCACGGTTCATGGTTTAGGGTTCAGGGTTCAGGGTTCTGGGTTTAGGGTTCTGGGTTCAGGATTCGGGGTTCAGGGTTTAGGGTTCTGGGGTCTGGGTTCAAGGTTGGGGGTTTTGGGGGTTTTGTGTTTAGGGTTCAGGGTTTGCGGTTCGGGGTTCAGGGTTCAGGGTTCAGGGTTTAGGGTTTAGGGTTTGGGGTTTGGGGTTTAGGGTTTTGGGTTTAGGGTTTAGGGTTTAGGGTTTGGGGTTTTAGGTTTGGGGTTTTGGGTTTGGGGTTTGGTGTTTGGGGTTTGGGGTTTGGGGTTTAGGGTTTGGGGTTTCTGGTTTGGGGTTTAGGGTTTAGGGTTTGGGGTTTGGGGTTTGGGGTTTAGGGTTTAGGGTTTAGGGTTTGGGGTTTGGGGTTTGGGTTTTAGGGTTTGGGGTTTGGGGTTTGGGGTTTAGGGTTTGGGGTTTGGGGTTTGGGGATTGGGGTTTGGGGTTTGGGGTTTAGGGTTCAGGGTTCAGGGTTCAGTGTTAAGGGTTCAGGGTTTAGGGTTTGGGTTTTTGGGTTCAGGGTTCAGGGTTTATGGTTTAGGGTTTAAGGTTCAGGTGTCAGTGTTCACGGTTCACAGTTCAGGGTTCAGGTTCAGGGTTCAGGGTTCAGGGTTTAGGGTTTAGGGTTTGGGGTTTGGGGTTTGGGGTTTTGGATTTAGGGTTTAGGGTTTGGGATTTAGGGTTTAGGGTTTGGGGTTTGGGGTTTGGGGTTTTGGATTTAGGGTTTAGGGTTTGGGATTTAGGGTTTAGGGTTTGGGGTTTGGGGTTTGGGGTTTTGGATTTAGGGTTTAGGGTTTGGGATTTAGGGTTTAGGGTTTGGGGTTTGGGGTTTGGGGTTTTGGATTTAGGGTTTAGGGTTTGGGATTTAGGGTTTAGGGTTTGGGGTTTGGGGTTTGGGGTTTGGGGTTTTGGATTTAGGGTTTAGGGTTTGGGATTTAGGGTTTAGGGTTTGGGGTTTGGGGTTTGGGGTTTAGGGTTTAGGGTCTAGGGTTTAGGGTTTAGGGTTTTGTGTTTAGGGTTTAAGGTTTAGGGTTTTAGGTTCAGGGTTTAGGGTTTGGGGTTTGGGGTTTGGGGTATGGGGTTTGGGGCTAAGGGTTTAGGGTTTAGGGTTTAGGCTTTAAGGTTCAAGATTCAGGGTTCACGTTTCACACTTCAGGGTTCACGGTTGGGTTTAGGGTTTGGGGTTTGGGGTTTGGGGATTGGGGTTTGGGGTTTGGGGTTTAGGGTTCAGGGTTCAGGGTTCAGTGTTAAGGGTTCAGGGTTTAGGGTTTGGGTTTTTGGGTTCAGGGTTCAGGGTTTATGGTTTAGGGTTTAAGGTTCAGGTGTCAGTGTTCACGGTTCACAGTTCAGGGTTCAGGTTCAGGGTTCAGGGTTCAGGGTTTACGGTTCAGGGTTCAGGGTTTCGGGTTCAGGGTTCGGGGTTCGGGGTTCAAGGTTCGGGGCTCAGGGTTTAGGGTTTAGGGTGTGGGGTTTGGGGTTTAGGGTTTTGGGTTTAGGGTTTAGGGTTTAGGGTTTGGGGTTTTGGGTTTGGGGTTTTGGGTTTTGGGCTTTGGGTTTGGGGTTTTGGGTTTGGGGTTTGGGGTTTAGGGTTTGGGGTATAGGGTTTAAGGTTTGCGGTTTTGGGTTTGGGGTTTGGGGTTTGGGGTTTGGGGTTTTGGATTTAGGGTTTAGGGTTTGGGATTTAGGGTTTAGGGTTTGGGGTTTGGGGTTTGGGGTTTAGGGTTTAGGGTCTAGGGTTTAGGGTTTAGGGTTTTGTGTTTAGGGTTTAAGGTTTAGGGTTTTAGGTTCAGGGTTTAGGGTTTGGGGTTTGGGGTTTGGGGTATGGGGTTTGGGGCTAAGGGTTTAGGGTTTAGGGTTTCATGTTCTGGGTTTAGGGTTTGGGGTATGGGGTTTGGGGCAAAGGGTTTAGGGTTTAGGGTTTAGGGTTCACGGTTCACACTTCAGGGTTCACGGTTCAGGGTTCAGGGTTCAGGGTTCACGGTTCAGGGTTGAGGGTTCAGGGTTGAGGGTTTGCGGATTAGGAGTTGGGGTTTGGTGTTTAGGGTTTGGGGTTCAGGGTTCGATGTTCGTGGTTCAGGGTTCGGGGTTTGAGGTTCGGGGTTCAGGGTTCAGGGTTCAGGGTTCAGGGTTCAGGGTTCAGGGTTCATGGTTCAGGGTTTAAGATTCAGGGTTCAGGGTTTAGGGTTCTGGGGTATGGGTTCAAGGATGGGCGTTTTGGGGGTTTTGGGTTTAGGGTTCAGGGTTCACGGTTCGGTGTTCAGGGTTCGGGGTTCGGGGTTCGGGGTTCGGGGTTCAGGGTTTAGGGTTTAGGGCTTGGGGTTTGGGGTTTAGGGTTTAGGGTTTAGGGTTCGGTGTTTGGGGTTTGGGATTTGGGGTTTGGGGTTTGGGGTCTTGGGTTTAGGGTTTGGGGTTTTTGGTTTGGGGTTTAGGGTTTGGGGTTTTTGGTTTGGGGTTTAGGGTTTGGGGTTTGGGGTTTAGGGTTTAGGGTTTGGGGTTTTGGGTTTAGGGTTTAGGTTTTAGGGTCTAGGGTCTAGGGTTTAGGGTCTAGGGTTTAGGGTTTAGGGTTTCATGTTCTGGGTTTAGGGTTTGGGGTATGGGGTTTGGGGCTAGGGTTTAGGGTTTAGGGTTTAGGGTTTAAGGTTCAGGGTTAAGGGTTCACGGTTCAGAGTTCAGGGTTCAGGGTTCAGGGTTCAGGGTTTAAGGTTCAGGGTTCAGGGTTTGGGGTTTGGGGTTTGGGGTTTGGCGTTTGGGGTTTGGGGATTTGAGTTTAGGGTTTAGGGTTTAGGGTTTACGGTTCAGGGTTCAGGGTTTAGGGTTCAGGGTTCAGGGCTCAAGGCTCAGGGCTCAGGGCTCAGGGCTCAGGGCTCAGGTTTCAAGGCTCAGGATTCAGAGGTCAGGGTTCAGGGATAGGGCTCAGGGCTCTGGGCTCGGCGCCCGAGGTTCGGTGTTTGGGGTTCTGGGTTCATGGATCAGGGTTTAAGGTTCAAGGATCAGGCTTCAGTGTTCAGGGTTCAAGGTTCAGGGTTCACGGTTTAGGGCTCAGGGCTCAGGCCTCGGGGCTCGGGGCTCGGGGTTCGGGGTTCTGGGTTTGGGGTTCGGGGTGTGGGGTTTGGGGTTCGGGGTTTTGGGTTCGGTTTGGGGTTTGGGGTTCGGGGTTTTGGGTTCGGGGTTCGGGGTCACGGTTCAGGGTTCAGGGTTCAGGGCTCAGGGCTCAGGGTTCAGGGCTCAGGGCTCAGGGATCTGGCTTCAGGGATAAGGTCTCAGGGTTAAGGGTTCGGGGTTCAGTGTTGAGGGTTTAGGGTTTAGGGTCTGGCGTTTATGGTTTTGGGTTCGGGGTTCAGGGTTCGGCATTCGGGGTTCGGGATTCACGGTTTGGGGTTCACGGTTCACAGTTCGGGGTTCAGGATTCAGGGCTCAGGGTTCAGGGTGTAGGGTTCAGGGTTCAGGGTTCAGGTTTCAGGGTTCAGGATTCAGGGTTCAGAGTTTAGGGTTCTGGGGTCTGGGTTCAAGGTTGGGGGTTTTGGGGGTGTTGTGTTTAGGGTTCAGGGTTCGGGGTTCAGGGTTCAGGGTTCGGGGTTCGGGGTTCGGGGTTTAAGGTTTGGGGTTTAGGGTTTAGGGTTTGGGGTTTGGGGTTTGGGGTTTGGGGTTTGGGGTTTGGGGTTTAGGGTTTGTGGTTTGGGGTTTAGGGTTTGGGGTTTAGGGTTTAGGGTTTGGGGTTCTGGGTTTGGGGTATGGGGTTTGGGGTTTAGTGTTCAGGGTTCTGGGCTCAGGGCTCAGGGCGCAGGGTTTAGGGCTAGGGGCTCCGGGTTCAGCGTTTAGGGTTCAGGGTTCAGCGTTGAGGGTTTAGGGTTCAGGGTTGAGGGTTTACGGTTTAGGATTTGGGGTTTGGGGTTTAGGGTTCGAGGTTCAGGGTTCGGCCTTCGGGGTTCAGGGTTCGGGGTTCGAGGTTCAGGGTTCACGGTTCATGGTTCATGGTTCTGGGTTCAGGGTTCAGGGTTCAGGGTTCACGATTCCGGGTTCAGGGTTCAGGATTCAGGGTTCAGGGTTTAAGGTTTTAGGTTCTGGCTTCAGGGTTAGGGATTTAGGGGTTTTGGGTTTAGGGTTTAGGGTTCAGGGTTCGGAGTTCGAGGTTCAGGGTTCGGGGTTCAGGGTTTGGGGTTCGGGGTTCGGGGTTCGGGGTTCGGGGTTTAGGGTTTTGGGTTTGGGGTTCGGGGTTTAGGGTTTGGGTTCTGGGCTCAGGGCTCATGGCGCAGGGTTTAGGGCTAGGGGCTCCGGGTTCAGCGTTTAGGGTTCAGGGTTCAGCGTTGAGGGTTTAGGGTTCAGGGTTGAGGGTTTACGGTTTAGGATTTGGGGTTTGGGGTTTAGGGTTCGAGGTTCAGGGTTCGGCCTTCGGGGTTCAGGGTTCGGGGTTCGAGGTTCAGGGTTCACGGTTCATGGTTCATGGTTCTGGGTTCAGGGTTCAGGGTTCAGGGTTCACGATTCCGGGTTCAGGGTTCAGGATTCAGGGTTCAGGGTTTAAGGTTTTGGGTTCTGGCTTCAGGGTTAGGGATTTAGGGGTTTTGGGTTTAGGGTTTAGGGTTCAGGGTTCGGAGTTCGAGGTTCAGGGTTCGGGGTTCAGGGTTTGGGGTTCGGGGTTGGGGGTTCGGGGTTCGGGGTTTAGGGTTTTGGGTTTGGGGTTTGGTGTTTGGGGTTTGGGGTTTGGGGTTTGGTGTTTAGGGTTTAGGGTTTAGGGTTTGGGGTTTGGGTTTTGGGGTTTGGGGTTTTGGGTTTAGGGTTTTGGGTTTAGGGTTTAGGGTTAAGGGTTTACGGATCAGGGTTCACGGTTCAGGGTTCAGGGTTCAGGGCTCAGGGCTCAGGGCTCAGGGTTCAGGTTTCAGGTCTCAAGATTCAGGGTTTAGGGTTCAAGGCTAGGGCTCAGGGCTCTGGGCTCGGCGCTCGGGGCCCGAGGTTCGGTTTCAGGGTTCGGAGTTCAGGGTTCTGGGTTTGGGGTTCTGGGTGCGGGGTTCGGGGTTCGGGGTTCAGGGTTCAGGGCTGACGGATCAAGGTTTAAGGTTCAAGGTTCAGGTTTCAGTGTTCAGGGTTCTGAGTTCAGGGTTCAAGGTTCAGGGATCAGCGCTCAGGGCTCAAGCCTCGAGGCGCGGGGTTCGGGGTTCAGTGTTTAGGGTTTGGGGATTTGGGTTCGGGGTTTGGGGTTTGGGGGTCGGGGTTTGGGGTTTGGGGTTCGGGGTTTAGGGTTCTGCGTCACGGTTCAGGGTTCAGGGTTCAGGGCTCAGGGCTCAGGGCTAACGTCTCAGGGTTAAGGGTTCAGGGTTCAGAATTGAGGGTTGATGGTTAGGGTTTGGGGTTTGGGGTTTGGGGTTCGGGGTTTAGGGTTCAGCATTCGGGGTTCGGGGTTCACGGTTCGGGGTTCACGGTTCACAGTTCAGGGTTCATGGTTCAGGGTTCAGGGTTCAGGGTTCAGGGGTCAGGGTTCAGGGGGTAGGGTTCAGGGTTCAGGGTTCAGTCTTAGGGGTTCGGGGATCGGGGTTCGGGGTTTGGGGTTTAGGGTTTGGGGTTTGGGGTTTGGGGTTTAGAGTTTAGGGTTTTGGGTTTAGGGTTCGGGGTTTGGGGTTTGGGGTTTGGGGTTTGAGGTTTGGGGTTTAGGGTTTGGTGTTAGGGTTTAGGGTATAGGGTTTAGGGTTTAGGGTACAGGGTTTGGGGTTTGGTGTTTGGGGTTTGGTGTTTAGGGTTTAAGGTTTAGGGTTTATGGTTTGGGGTTTGGGGTTTGGGTTTTGGGGTTTGGGGTTTTAGGTTTGGGGTTTAGGGTTTAGTGTTTACAGTTCTGGGTTCACGATTCAGGGTTCAGGGTTTTGGGCTCAGGGCTCAGGGTTCTGGTTTCAGGGCTCAGGATTCAAGGTTCAGGGCTAGGGCTCAGGGCTCGGCGCTCGGGGCTCGAGGTTCGGTGTTCGGGGTTCGGGGTTCGCGGTTCTGGGTTCGGGGTTCTGGGTTCGGGTTCAGGGTTCACGGATCAGGGATTATGGTTCAAGGTTCAGGTTTCAGTGTTCAGGGTTCTGGGTTCAGGGTTCACGGTTCAGGACTCAGGGCTCAGGCCTCGGGGCTCGTGGTTCGGGGTTTAGGGTTCGGGGTTCAGTGTTTCGGGTTTGGGGATTTGGGTTCGGGATTCTGGGTTTGGGGTTCGGGGTTTGGGGTTTGGGGTTCGGGGTTTAGGGTTCGGGGTACGGGTTCACGGTTTTGGGTTCAGGGTTCAGGGTTCAGGGTTCAGGGTTCAGGGCTCAGGGTTTAGGGCTCAGGGCTCTGGGTTCTGGGCTAAGGTCTCAGGGTTAAGGGTTCGGGGTTCAGAGTTGAGGGTTTAGGGTTTAGGGTCTGGCATTTAGGGTTTGGGGTTCGGGGTTCAGGGTTCGACATTCAGGGTTCGGGGTTCACGGTTCGAGATTCACGGTTCACAGTTCAGGGTTCATGGTTCAGGGTTCATGGTTCAGGGTTTAGGGCTTAGGGTTCAGGGTGTAGGGTTCATGGTTCAGGGTTCAGTGCTAGGGGTTCAGGGATCGGGGTTCGGGGTTTGGGGTTTAGAGTTTAGGGTTTTGGGTTTGGGGATTTGGGTTCAGGGTTCAGGGTTCAGGGTTCAGGGTTCAGGGTTCAGGGTTTAGGGTTCTGGGGTCTTGGTTGAAGGATGGGGGTTTAGTCAGGGTTCAGGGTTTAGGGTTCTGGGGTCTTGGTTGAAGGATGGGGGTTTAGTCAGGGTTCAGGGTTTAGGGTTCTGGGGTCTTGGTTGAAGGATGGGGGTTTAGTCAGGGTTCAGGGTTTAGGGTTCTGGGGTCTTGGTTGAAGGATGGGGGTTTAGTCAGGGTTCAGGGTTTAGGGTTCTGGGGTCTTGGTTGAAGGATGGGGGTTTAGTCAGGGTTCAGGGTTTAGGGTTTGGGGTTTGGGGTATTGGGTATGGGGCTTGGGTCTAAGGGTTTAGGGTTTAAGGTTTAGGGTTCCCGGTTCACGGTTCACAGTTCAGGGTTCAGGTTCAGGGTTCAGGGTTCAGGATTCAGGGTTCAGGGTTTAGGGTTCTGGGGTCTTGGTTGAAGGATGGGGGTTTAAGGGGTTTTGGGTTTAGGGTTCAGGGTTCGGGGTTCGAGGTTTGGGGTTCGGGGTTCAGGGTTTAGGGTTCGGGGTATAGGGTTTAGGGTTTGGGGTTTAGGGTTTAGGGTTTGGGGTTAAGGGTTTGGGGTTTGGGGTTTTGGGTTTAGGGTTTATGGTTTGGGGTTTAGGGTTTAGGTTTTGGGGTTTGGGGTTTGGGGTTTAGGGTTTAGGGTTTAGGGTTTGGGGTTA
>NW_010356511.1:15785-17607 GCF_000414095.1 Morus notabilis | reverse complement strand
GGGTTTGGGGTTTGGGGTTTGGGGTTTGGGGTTTGGGGTTTTGAGTTTAGGCTTTAGGGTTTAGGGTTTACGGTTCAGGGTTCAGGGCTCAGGGTTCAGGTTTCAGGGCTCAGGATTCATGGTTCAGGGTTCAGGGCTATGGCTCAGGGCTCTGGGCTCGGCGCTCGGGGCTCGAAGTTCGGTGTTTGGGGTTCGGGGTTCTGGGTTCACGGATCATGGTTTAAGGTTCAAGGTTCAGGCTTCAGTGTTCAGGGTTCAATGTTCAAGGTTCACGGTTCAGGGCTCAGGGCTCAGTCCTCGGGCGTCGGGGTTCAGGGTTCAGGATTTGGGGTTCAGTGTTTTGCGTTTGGGGATTTGGGTTCGGGGTTCTGGGTTTGGGGTTCGGGGTATGGGGTTTGGGGTTCAGGGTTTTGGGTTCGGGGTTCGGGGTCACGGTTTAGGGTTCATGGTTTAGGGTTCAGGGCTCAGGGCTCAGGGCTCAGGGTTCAGGGCTCAGGGCTCAGGGCTCAGGGTTCAGGGCTAAGGTCTCTGGGTTAAGGGTTCGTGGTTCAGAGTTGAGGGTTTAGGGTTAAGGGTCTGGCGTTTAGGGTTTGGGGTTCGGGGTTCAGGGTTCGGCATTCGGGGTTCGGGGTTCACAGTTCGGGGTTCCCGGTTCACAGTTCAGGGCTCAGGGTTTAGGGCATAGGGTTCAGGGTTCAGGGTTCGGTGTTAGGGGTTCGGGGATCGGGGTTCGGGGTTTGGCGTTTAGGGTTCGGGGTTTGGCTTTGGGGTTTGGGGTTTGAGGTTTGGGGTTTAGGGTTTGGTGTTTAGGGTTTAGGGTATAGGGTATAGGGTTTGGGGTTTTGGGTTTGGGGTTTAGGGTTTGGGGTTAAGGGTTTGGGGTTTGGGGTTTTAGGTTTAGGGTTTAGGGTTTGGGTTTTAGGGCTTGGGGTTTAGGGTTTAAGGTCTAGGGTCTAGGGTCTAGGGTTTAGGGTCTAGGGTTTAGGGTTTAAGTTTCAGGGTTCACGGTTCACGGTTCACAGTTCATGGTTCAGGTTCAGGGTTCAGGGTTCAGGGTTCAGGGTTTAGGGTTCAGGGTTCTGGGCTCGGGGCTCAAGGCGCAGTGTTTAGGGCTAGGGGCTCAGGGTTAAGGGTTTAGGGTTCAGGGTTCATGGTTCAGTGTTAAGGGTTCAGGGTTCCTGGTTCAGGGTTCTGGGTTCAGGGTTTAGGGTTCAGGGTTGAGGGTTTCGGGTTCTGGAGTATGGGTTCAAGGTTGGCGGTTTAGGGGGTTTTAGGTTTAGAGTTCAGGGTTCAGGGTTCGGAGTTCGGGGCTCGGGGTTCGGGGTTTGGGGTTTGGGGTTCGGGGTTCAGGGTTTAGGGTTTAGGGTTTGGGTTTTAGGGTTTTGGGTTTAGGGTTTGGGGTTTTGGGTTGGGGTTTAGGGTTTGGGGTTTGGGGTTTGGGGTTTAGGGTTTGGGGTTTAGGGTTTGGGGTTTGGGGTTTAGGGTTTGGGGTTCGGGGTTCGGCGTTCGTGGTTTAGGTTTCGGGGTTTGAGGTTTGGGGTTCACGGTTCACGGTTCAGGGTTCAGGGTTAACGGTTCAGGGTTCAGGGCTCAGGGTTTACGGGTCAGGGTTCAGGGTTTAGGGTTCAGGGTTGAGGGTTTGCGGTTTAGGGTTTGGGGTTTGGGGTTTAGGGATCGGGGTTCAGTGTTTGGTGTTCGTGGTTCAGGGTTCAGGGTTTGAGGTTCGGGGTTCACGGTTCACGGTTTAGGGTTCAGGGTTCAGGGTTCAGGGTTCAGGATTCAGGGTTCAGGGTTTAGGGTTCTGGGGTCTGGGTTCAAGGTT
>NW_010356511.1:14209-15205 GCF_000414095.1 Morus notabilis | reverse complement strand
GGTTTGGGGTTTAGGGTTTGGGGTTTAGGGTTTGGGGTTTAGGGTTTGGGGTTTGGGGTTTGGGGTTTGGGGTTTAGGGTTTAGGGTTTCGGGTTTGGGTTTTGGGGTTTCGGGTTTCGGGTTTGGGATTGGGGTTTAGGGTTTGGTGTTTGGGGTTTGGGGTTTGGGGTTTGGGGTTTGAGGTTTGGTGTTTAGGGTTTAGGGTTTGGGGTTTGGGTTTTGGGGTTTGGGTTTTGGGGTTTGGGGTTTTGGGTTTGGGGTTTTGGGTTTAGGGTTTTGGGTTAAGGGTTTACGGTTCAGGGTTCACGGTTCAGGGTTCAGGGCTCAGGGCTCAGGGCTCAGGGTTCAGGTTTTAGGGCTCAGGATTCAGGGTTCAGGGCTCGGGGCTCGAGGTTCGGTGTTCGGGGTTCGGGGTTCGGGGTTCTGGGTTCGGGGTTCTGTGTTCGGGGTTTGGTGTTCAGGGTTCACGGTTCAGGGTTCAGGGTTCAGGGATCAGGGTTCACGGTTCAGGGCTCAGGCTTCGAGGCTCAGGGTTCGGGGTTCAGTGTTTAGGGTTTGGGGATTTGGGTTCCGGGTTCTGGGTTTGGGGTTCAGGGTTTGGGGTTTGGGGTTTGGGGTTTAGGGTTCGGTGTCACGGTTCAGGGTTCAGGGTTCAGGGTTCTGGGTTCAGGGCTCAGGGCTAAGGTCTCAGGGTTAAGGGTTAAGGGTTCAGAGTTGAGGGTTTAGGGTTTGGGGTTTAGGGTATGGGGTTCGGGGTTCAGGGTTCGGTATTCGGGGTTCGGGGTTCACGGTTCAGGGTTCATGGTTCACAGTTCAGGGTTCATGGTTCAGGGTTCAGGGTTCAGGGTTCTGGGCTCAGGGTTCAGGGGGTAGGGTTCAGGGTTCACGTTTCAGTGTTAGGGGTTCGGGGATCGGGGTTCGGGGTTTGGGGTTTAGGGTTTGGGGTTTGGGGTTTAGAGTTTAGGGTTTTGGGTTTAGGGTTCGGGGTTTGGGGTT
>NW_010356511.1:11501-13268 GCF_000414095.1 Morus notabilis | reverse complement strand
GTTTAGGGTTCGGGGTTTGGGGTCACAGTTTAGGGTTCAGGGTTCAGGGTTCAGGGTTCAGGGTTCAGGGTTCAGGGCTCAGTGCTCAGGGTTCATGGCTCTGGGCTTAGTCTTCTGGGCTCCGGGCTCAAGGTTAAGGGTTCGGGGTTCAGAGTTGAGGGTTTAGGGTCTGGCATTTAGGGTTTAGGGTTTGGGGTTTTGGGTTTGGGGTTTGGGGTTTGGGGTTTGGGGTTTAGGGTTTAGGGTTTGGGGTTTCTGGTTTGGGGTTTAGGGTTTGGGGTTTGGGGTTTGGGTTTTGGTGTTTGGGGTTTAGGGTTTAGGGTTTGGGTTTTGGGTTTGGGATTTAGGGTTTGGGTTTTGGGGTTTGGGGTTTGGGGTTTAGGGTTTGGTGTTTGGGGTTTGGTGTATGGGGTTTGGGGTTTAGGGTTTAGGGTTCTGGGCCCAGGGCTCAGGGCGCAGGGTTTAGGGCCACGGGCTCCGGGTTCAGGGTTTAGGGTTCAGGGTTCAGGGTTCAGGGTTTAGGGTTCAGGGTTTAGGGTCTACGGTTTAGGATTTGGGGTTTGGGGTTTAGGGTTCAGCGTTCAGGGTTCGGCGTTCGGGGTTCAGGGTTCAGGGTTCGAGTTTCAGGGTTCACGGTTCACGGTTCAGGGTTCAGGGTTTAGGGTTCAGGGTTCAGGGTTCACGGTTTAGGATTCAGGGTTCAGGATTCAGGGTTCTGGGTTAAGGGTTTTGGGTTATGGGTTCAGGGTTGGGGATTTAGGGGGTTTTGGGTTTAGGGTTTAGGGTTCAGGGTTTAGAGTTCGGGGTTCAGGGTTCGGTGTTCAGGGTTTAGGGTATAGGGTTTGGTGTTTGGGGTTTGGGGTTTGGGGTTTGGTGTTTAGGGTTTAGGGTTTAGGGTTTAGGGTTTGGGGTTTTGGGTTTGGGGTTTTGGGTTTAGGGTTTAGGGTTAAGGGTTTACGGTTCAGGGTTCACGGTTCAGGGTTTAGGGTTCAGGGTTCAGGGCTCAGGGCTCAGGGCTCAGGGCTCAGGGATCAGGGCTTAGGGCTCTGGGCTCAGGGCTCAGGGCTCAGGGCTCAGGGTTTAGGTTTCAGGGCTCAGGATTCAGGGTTCAGGGTTCATGGCTAGGGCTCAGGGCTCTGGGCTCGGCGCTCAGGGCTCGAGGTTCAGTGTTCGGGGTTCGGAGTTCGGGGTTCTGGGTTCGGGGTTCTGGATTCGGGGTTTAGGGTTCAGGGTACACGGTTCACGGATCAAGGTTTAAGGTTCAAGGTTCAGGCTTCAGTGTTCAGGGTTTAGGGTTCAGGGTTCACGGTTCAGGGCTTAGCGCTCAGGGCTCAGGCCTCGAGGCTCGGGGTTCGGGGTTCAGTGTTTAGGGTTTGGGATTTGGGGTTTGGGGTTTGGGGTTTGGGGTTTAGGGTTCGGGGTCACGGTTCAGGGTTCACGGTTCACGGATCAAGGTTTAAGGTTCAAGGTTCAGGCTTCAGTGTTCAGGGTTTAGGGTTCAGGGTTCACGGTTCAGGGCTCAACGCTCAGGGCTCAGGCCTCGAGGCTCGGGGTTCGGGGTTCAGTGTTTAGGGTTTAGGGATTTGGGGTTTGGGGTTTGGGGTTTGGGGTTTAGGGTTCGGGGTCACGGTTCAGGGTTCAGGGTTCAGGGCTCAGGGCTCAGGGTTCAGGGCTTAGAGCTCAGGGATCAGGGCTTAGGGCTCTGGGCTCAGGGCTCAGGGCACAGGGTTCAGGTTTCAGGGCTCAGGATTCAGGGTTCAGGGTTCA
>NW_010356511.1:4467-11160 GCF_000414095.1 Morus notabilis | reverse complement strand
GGTTTGGGGTTTTGGGTTTGGGGTTTGGGGTTTGGGGTTTGGGGTTTGGGGTTTGGGGTTTGGGTTTAGGGTTTGGGGTTTAGGGTTGAGGGTCTGGGGTTTAGGATTTAGGGTTTTGGGTTTGGGGTTTAGGGTTTGGGGTTTGGGGTTTGGGGTTTGGGGTTTGGGGTTTAGGGTTTGGGGTTTAGGGTTTAGGGTTTGGGGTTTGGGGTTTAGGGTTCAGGGTTCTGGGTTCAGGGCTCAGGGCGCAGGGTTTAGGGCTAGGGGCTCCGGGTTCAGGGTTTAGGGTTCAGGGTTCAGGGTTTAGGGTTCAAGGTTGAGGGTTTACGTTTTAGGATTTGGGGTTTGGGGTTTAGGGTTCGGGGTTCAGGGTTCAGCGTTCAGGGTTCAGGGCTCGGGGTTCGACGTTCGGGGTTCACGGTTCACGGTTCACGGTTCAGGGTTCAAGGTTTAGGGTTCAGGGTTCACGGTTTAGGGTTCAGGGGTCAGGATTCAGGGTGCAGGGTTAAGGGTTTTGGGTTATAGGTTCAGGGTTGGGGATTTAGGGGGTTTTGGGTTTAGGCTTTAGGGTTCAGAGTTCGGGGTTCAGGGTTTGGGGTTCGGGGTTCGGGGTTCGGTGTTCAGGGTTTAGGGTTCAGGGCTCAGGGCTCAGTTCTCAGGGCTCAGGGCTCAGGGCTCAGGGTTCAGGGCTTAGGGCTCTGGGCTCAGGGCTCAGGGCTCAGGGCTCAGGGTTCAGGTTTCAGGGCTCAGGATTCAGGGTTCAGGGTTCAAGGCTAGGGCTCAGGGATCTGGGCTCGGCGCTTGGGGCTCAAGGTTCGGTGTTCGGGGTTCGGGGTTCTGGGTTCGGGGTTCAGGGTTCTGGGTTCGGGGTTTGGGGTTCAGGGTTCACGGTTCACGGATCAAGGTTTAAGGTTCAAGGTTCAGGCTTCAGTGTTCAGGGTTCAGGGTTCAGGGTTCACGGTTCAGGGCTCAGCGGTCAGGGCTCAGGCCTCGAGGCTCGGGGTTTGGGGTTCAGTGTTTAGGGTTTGGGGATTTGGGTTCCGGGTTCTGGGTTTGGGGTTCAGGGTTTGGGGTTTGGGGTTTGGGGTTTAGGGTTTGGGGTCATGGTTCAGGGTTCAGGGTTCAGGGTTCAGGGTTCAGGGTTCAGGGTTCAGGGTTCAGGGTTCAGGGTTCAAGGCTCACGGCTCAGGGCTAAGGTCTCAGGGTTAAGGGTTCAGGGTTCAGAGTTGAGGGTTTAGGGTTTAGGGTTTGGGGTTTAGGGTTTAGGGTTTGGGGTTTAGGGTTTGGGGTTCGGGGTTTAGGGTTCGGCATTCGGGGCTCGGGGTTCACGGTTCGGGGTTCACGATTCACAGTTCAGGGTTCATGGTTCAGGGTTCAGGGTTCAGGGTTCAGGTTCTGGGCTCAGGGTTCAGGGGGTAGGGTTCAGGGTTCAGGGTTCAGTGTTAGGGGTTCGGGGATCGGGGTTCGGGGTGTGGGGTTTAGGGGTTGGGGTTTGGGGTTTTGAGTTTAGGGTTTTGGGTTTAGGGTTCGGGGTTTGGGGTTTGGGGTTTGGGGTTTAGGGTTTGGGGTTTAGGGTTGGGTGTCTAGGATTTAGGGTATAGGGTTTAGGGTTTGGGGTTTTGGGTTTGGGGTTTAGGGTTTGGGGTTAAGGGTTTGGGGTTTTGAGTTTTGGGTTTAGGGTTTAGGGTTTGGGGTTTCGGGTTTTGGGTTTAGGGTTTGGGGTTTGGGGTTTAGGGTTTAGGGTTTAGGGTCTAGGGTCTAGGGTCTAGGGTTTAAGGTCTAGGGTTTAGTGTTTAGGGTTTAGGGTTTCATGTTCAGGGTTTAGGGTTTGGGGTTTGTGGTATGGGGTTTGGGGCTAAGGGTTTAGGGTCTAGGGTCTAGGGTTTAGGGTTTAAGGTTCAGGGTTCACGGTTCACAGTTCAGGGTTCAGGTTCACGGTTCAGGGTTCAGGGTTTAGGGTTTAGGGTTTAAGGTTCAGGTGTCAGGGACGGTTCACAGTTCAGGGTTCAGGTTCAGGGTTCAGGGTTCAGGGTTTAGGGTTCAGGATTCAGGGTTTGGGGTTTGGGGTTTGGGGTTTGGGGTTTGGTGTTTAGGGTTTAGGGTTTAGGGTTTAGGGTTTGGGGTTTGGGTTTTGGGGTTCGGGGTTTAGTGTTTAGGGTTTAGGGTTCTGGGTTCACGGTTCACGGTTCAGGGTTCAGGGTTCGGGGCTCAGGGCTCAGGGCTCAGGGCTCAGGGTTCAGGTTTCAGGGCTCAGGATTCAGGGTTCAGGGTTCACAGCTAGGGCTCAGGGCTCGGCGCTCGGGGATCGAGGTTCGGTGTTCGGGGTTCGGGGTTCTGGGTTCGGGTTCAGGGTTCACAGATCAGGGTTTGAGGTTCAAGGTTCAGGTTTCAGTGTTCAGGGTTCACGGTTCAGGACTCAGGGCTGAGGCCTCGGGGCCCGTGGTTCGGGGTTCGGGGTTCAGGGTTCAGTGTTTAGGGTTTGGGGATTTGGGTTCGGGGTTCTGGGTTTGGGGTTCGGGGTTCAGGGTTCACGGTTCACGGTTCACGGTTCACGGTTCACGGTTCACGGTTCACGGTTCACGGTTCACGGTTCACGGTTCACGGTTCACGGTTCACGGTTCACGGTTCACGGTTCAGGGTTCAGGGTTTAGGGTTCAGGGTTCAGGGCTCAGGGCTCAGGGTTAAGGGTTCAGGGTTCAGAGTTGAGGGTTTAGGGTTTCGGGTCTGGCGTTTAGGGTTTGGGGTTCGGGGTTCAGGGTTCGGCATTCGGGGTTCGGCATTCGGGGTTCAGGGTTCACGGTTCGGGATTCACGGTTCACAGTTTAGGGTTCATGGTTCAGGGTTCAGGGTTCAGGGTTTAGGGTTCTGGGCTCCGGGATCAGGGGGTAGGGTTCAGGGTTCAGGGTTCAGTATTAGGGGTTCGGGGATGGGGTTTGGGGTTTGGGGTTTAGGGTTTGGGGTTTGGGGTTTAGAGTTTTGGGTTTTGGGTTTAGGGTTCGGGGTTTGGGGTTTAGGGTTTGGTGTTTAGGGTTTAGGGTATGGGGTTTAGGGTTTGGGGTTTTGGGTTTGGGGTTTAGGGTTTGGGGTTTAGGGTTTAGGGTTTAGGGTTTCATGTTCAGGGTTTAGGGTTTAGGGTTTAGGGTCTAGGGTCTAGGGTTTAGGGTTTAAGGTTCAGGGTTCACGGTTCACGGTTCACAGTTCAGGGTTCAGGTTCAGGGTTCAGGGTTCAGGGTTCGGGGTTCAGGGTTCGGGGTTCGGGGTTCGGGGTTCAGGGTTTAGGGTTTAGGGTTTAGGGTCTAGGGTCTAGGGTTTAGGGTTTAAGGTTCAGGGTTCACGGTTCACGGTTCACAGTTCAGGGTTCAGGTTCAGGGTTCAGGGTTCAGGGTTCGGGGTTCAGGGTTCGGGGTTCGGGGTTCGGGGTTCAGGGTTTAGGGTTTAGGGTTTAGGGTCTAGGGTCTAGGGTTTAGGGTTTAAGGTTCAGGGTTCACGGTTCACGGTTCACAGTTCAGGGTTCAGGTTCAGGGTTCAGGGTTCAGGGTTCGGGGTTCAGGGTTCGGGGTTCGGGGTTCGGGGTTCAGGGTTTAGGGTTTAGGGTTTAGGGTCTAGGGTCTAGGGTTTAGGGTTTAAGGTTCAGGGTTCACGGTTCACGGTTCACAGTTCAGGGTTCAGGTTCAGGGTTCAGGGTTCAGGGTTCGGGGTTCAGGGTTCGGGGTTCGGGGTTCGGGGTTCAGGGTTTAGGGTTTAGGGTTTAGGGTCTAGGGTCTAGGGTTTAGGGTTTAAGGTTCAGGGTTCACGGTTCACGGTTCACAGTTCAGGGTTCAGGTTCAGGGTTCAGGGTTCAGGGTTCGGGGTTCAGGGTTCGGGGTTCGGGGTTCGGGGTTCAGGGTTTAGGGTTTAGGGTTTAGGGTCTAGGGTCTAGGGTTTAGGGTTTAAGGTTCAGGGTTCACGGTTCACGGTTCACAGTTCAGGGTTCAGGTTCAGGGTTCAGGGTTCAGGGTTCGGGGTTCAGGGTTCGGGGTTCGGGGTTCGGGGTTCAGGGTTTAGGGTTTAGGGTTTAGGGTCTAGGGTCTAGGGTTTAGGGTTTAAGGTTCAGGGTTCACGGTTCACGGTTCACAGTTCAGGGTTCAGGTTCAGGGTTCAGGGTTCAGGGTTCGGGGTTCAGGGTTCGGGGTTCGGGGTTCGGGGTTCAGGGTTTAGGGTTTAGGGTTTAGGGTCTAGGGTCTAGGGTTTAGGGTTTAAGGTTCAGGGTTCACGGTTCACGGTTCACAGTTCAGGGTTCAGGTTCAGGGTTCAGGGTTCAGGGTTCGGGGTTCAGGGTTCGGGGTTCGGGGTTCGGGGTTCAGGGTTTAGGGTTTAGGGTTTAGGGTCTAGGGTCTAGGGTTTAGGGTCTAGGGTTTAGGGTTTAGGGTTTAGTTTTTAGGGTTTCATGTTCAGGGTTTAGGGTTTAGGGTTTAGGGTTTGGGGTTTAGGGTTTAGGGTTTAGGGTTTAGGGTTTGGGGTTTGGGGTATGAGGCTTGGGGCTAAGGGTTTAGGATTTAGGGTTTAGGGTTTAAGGTTCAGGGTTCACGGTTCACGGTTCACAGTTCAGGGTTCCGGTTCAGGGTTCAGGGTTCAGTGTTCAGGGTTCTGGGCTCGGGGCTCAGGGTGCATGGTTTAGGGCTAGGGGCTCAGGGTTAAGGGTTAAGGGTTCAGGGTTCAGGGTTCAGGGTTCATGGTTCAGGGTTCAGGATTCAAGGTTCATGGTTCAGGGTTCTGGGGTCTGGGTTGAAGGATGGGGGTTTAGGGGGTTTTAGGTTTAGGGTTCAGGGTTCAGGGTTCGGGGTTCAGGGTTCGGGGTTCGGGGTTCGGGGTTCAGGGTTTAGGGTTTAGGGTTTAGGGTTTGGGGTTTAGGGTTTAGGGTTTGGGGTTTTTGGTTTGGGGTTTAGGGTTTGGGGTTTGGGGTTTAGGGTTTGGGGTTTAGGGTTTAGGGTTTGGGGTTTTTGGTTTGGGGTTTAGGGTTTGGGGTTTGGGGTTTAGGGTTTGGGGTTTAGGGTTTAGGGTTTGGGGTTTTTGGTTTGGGGTTTAGGGTTTGGGGTTTGGGGTTTAGGGTTTAGTGTGTGGGGTTTGGGGTTTAGGGTATAGGGTTTAGGGTCTAGGGTCTAGGGTTTAGGGTCTAGGGTTTAGGGTTTAGGGTTTGGGGTTTGGGGTTTGGGGTATGGGGGTTGCGGCTAAGGCTTTAGGGTTTAGGGTTTAAGGTTCAGGGTTCAGGGTTCAGGGCTCAGGGCTCAGGGCTCAGGGTTCAGGTTCCAGGGCTCAGGATTCAGGGTTCAGGGTTCAGGGCTCAGGGCTCAGGGCTCAGGGTTCAGGTTCCAGGGCTCAGGATTCAGGGTTCAGGGTTCAGGGCTCAGGGCTCAGGGCTCAGGGTTCAGGTTCCAGGGCTCAGGATTCAGGGTTCAGGGTTCAGGGCTCAGGGCTCAGGGCTCAGGGTTCAGGTTCCAGGGCTCAGGATTCAGGGTTCAGGGTTCAGGGCTCAGGGCTCAGGGCTCAGGGTTCAGGTTCCAGGGCTCAGGATTCAGGGTTCAGGGTTCAGGGCTCAGGGCTCAGGGCTCAGGGTTCAGGTTCCAGGGCTCAGGATTCAGGGTTCAGGGTTCAGGGCTCAGGGCTCAGGGCTCAGGGTTCAGGTTCCAGGGCTCAGGATTCAGGGTTCAGGGTTCAGGGCTCAGGGCTCAGGGCTCAGGGTTCAGGTTCCAGGGCTCAGGATTCAGGGTTCAGGGTTCAGGGCTCAGGGCTCAGGGCTCAGGGTTCAGGTTCCAGGGCTCAGGATTCAGGGTTCAGGGTTCAGGGCTAGGGCTCAGGGCTCTGGGCTCGGCGCTCGGGGCTTGAGGTTCGGTGTTTGGGGTTCGGGGTTCTGGGTTCGGGGTTCTGGGTTCACGGATCATGGTTTAAGTTTCAAGGTTCAGGCATCAGTGTTCAGGGTTCAATGTTCAGGGTTCACGGTTCAGGGCTCAGGGCTCAGGCCTCGGGGCTCGGGGTTCGGGGTTCCGGATTCAGGGTTCAGTGTTTAGGGTTTGGGGATTTGGGTTCGGCGTTCTGGGTTTGGGGTTCGGGGTTTGGGGTTTGGGGTTCAGGGCTTTGGGTTCGAGGTTCGGGGTCACGGTTTTGGGTTCATGGTTCAGGGTTCATGGTTCAGGGCTCAGGGCTCAGGGCTCAGGGTTCAGGGCTCAGGGCTCAGGGCTCAGGGTTCAGGGCTAACGACTCAGGGTTAAGGGTTCGGGGTTCAGAGTTGCGGTTCAGGGTTTTGGGTTCGGGGTTCATGGTCACGGTTTAGGGTTCGTGGTTCAGGGTTTAGGGCTCAAGGCTCAAGGCTCAGGGTTCAGGGCTCCGGGCTCAGGCCTCAGGGTTCAGGGCTAAGGTCTCAGGGTTAAGGGTTCGGGGTTCAGAGTTGAGGGTTTAGGGTTAAGGGTCTGGCGTTTAGGGTTTGGGGTTCGGGGTTCAGGGTTCGGTATTCGGGGTTCGGGGTTCATGGTTCAGGGTTCACGGTTCACAGTTCATGGTTCATGGTTCAAGGTTCAGGTTTCAGTGCTCAGGGTTCAAGGTGTAGGGTTCAGGGTTCAGGGTTCAGTGTTAGGCGTTCGGGGATTGGGGTTCGGGGCTTGGGGTTTAGGGTTTGGGGTTTGGGGTTTAGAGTTTAGGGTTTTGGGTTTAGGGTTCGGG
>NW_010356511.1:0-4260 GCF_000414095.1 Morus notabilis | reverse complement strand
TCAGGGTTTAGGGTTTGGGGTTTGGGGTTTGGGGTATGGGGCTTGGGGCTAAGGGTTTAGGGTTTAGGGTTTAAGTTTCAGGGTTCACAGTTCAGGGCTCAGGTTCAGGGTTTAGGGTTCAGGGTTCAGGGTTCGGGGTTTAGGGTTCAGGGTTCTGGGCTCGGGGCTCAAGGCGCAGGGTTTAGGGCTAGGGGCTCAGGGGTTCAGGGTTCAGGGTTCATGGTTCAGTGTTAAGGGTTCAGGGTTCCGGGTTCAGGGTTCAGGGTTCAGGGTTTAGGGTTCTGGGTTGAGGGTTTCGGGTTCTAGGGTATGGGTTCAAGGTTGGGGGTTTAGGGGGTTTTGGGTTTAAGGTTCAGGGTTTAGGGTTCAGAGTTCGGGGTTCGGGGTTCGGGGTTTGGGGTTCGGGGTTCGGGGTTCAGGGTTTAGGGTTTACGGTTTGGGGTTTAGGGTTTAGGGTTTAGGGTTTGGGGTTTAGGGTTTAGGGTTTGGGGTTTTGGGTTTGGGGTTTGGGGTTTGGGGTTTGAGGTTTGTGGTTTAGGGTTTGATGTTTAGGGTTTAGTGTTTGGGGTTTTTGGTTTGGGGTTTAGGGTTTGGGGTTCGGGGTTCGGCGTTCGTGGTTCCGGTTTCGGGGTTTGAGGTTCGGGGTTCACGGTTCACGGTTCAGGGTTCAGGGTTCACGGTTCAGGGTTCAGGGTTCTGGATTTACGGTTCAGGGTTTAGGGTTCAGGGTTGAGGGTTTGCGGTTTAGGATTTGGGGTTTGGGGTTTAGGGTTCGGGGTTCAGGGTTCGGTGTTCGTGGTTCAGGGTTCGGGGTTTGAGGTTCGGGGTTCACGGTTCAGGGTTCAGGGTTCAGGGTTCAGGGTTCAGGGTTTAGGGATCTGGGGTCTGGGTTCAAGGCTTGGGGTTTTGGGGGTTTTGTGTTTAGGATTCAGTGTTCTGGGTTCGGGGTTCAGGGTTCGGGGTTCGGGGTTTGGGGTTTACGGTTTAGGGTTTGGGGTTTGGGGTTTGAGGTTTGGGGTTTAGGGTTTAGGGTTTAGGGTTTGGGGTTTGGGGTTTGGGGTTTAGGGTTTAGGGTTTGGGGTTTCTGGTTTAGGGTATGGGGTTTGGGGTTTAGGGTTCAGGGTTCTGGGCTCAGGGCTCTGGGCGCAGGGTTTGTGGCTAGGGGCTCCGGGTTCAGGGTTTAGGTTTCAGGGTTCAGGGTTCAGGGTTTAGGGTTCAGGGTTGAGGGTTTACGGTTTAGGATTTGAGGTTTGGGGTTTGGGGTTTAGGGTTCGGGGTTCAGCGTTCGGCGTTCGGGGTTCAGGGTTCACGGTTCACGGTTCACGGTTCAGGGTTCAGGGTTCAGGGTTTAGGGTTCTGGGTTCGGGGTTCACGGTTCAGGGTTCAGGGTTCAGGATTCAGGGTTTAGGGTTTAGGGTTTGGGGTTTGGGGTTCAGGGTTCGGGGTTCAGGGTTCACGGTTCACGGTTCACGGTTCACGGTTCACGGTTCACGGTTCACGGTTCACGGTTCACGGTTCACGGTTCACGGTTCAGGGTTCAACGTTCAGGGTTCAGGGTTCAGGGTTTAGGGTTCAGGGTTCGGGGTTCAGGGTTTGGGGTTCGGGGTTCGGGGTTCGGGGTTCGGCGTTCAGGGTTTAGGGTTTAGGGTTTGGTGTTTGGGATTTGGGGTTTAGGGTTTAGGGTTTAGGGTTTAGGGTTTAGGGTTTAGGGTTTGGGGTTTGGGGTTTTGGGTTTGGGGTTTTGGGTTTGGGGTTTTGGGTTTAGGGTTTAGGGTGAAGGGTTTACGGTTCAGGGTTCACGGTTCAGTGTTTAGGGTTCAGGGCTCAGGGCTCAGGGCTCAGGGCTCAGGGCTCGGCGCTCGGGGCTCGAGGTTCGGTGTTCGGGGTTCGGGGTTCGGGGTTCTAGGTTCGGGGTTCTGGGTTTGGGGTTTGGGGTTTAGGGTTCACGGTTCACGGATCAAGGTTTAAGGTTCAAGGTACAGGCTTCAGTGTTCAGGGTTCAGGGTTCCAGGTTCACGGTTCAGGGCTCAGCGCTGAGGGCTCAGGCCTCGAGGCTCGGGGTTCGAGGTTCAGTGTTTAGGGTTTGGGGATTTGGGTTCCGAATACTGGGTTTAGGGTTCAGGGTTTGGGGTTTGGGGTTTAGGGTTCGGGGTCAGGGTTCAGGGTTCAGGGTTCAGGGTTCAGGGCTCAGGGCTCAGGGCTAAGGTCTCAGGGTTAAGGGTTCAGGGTTCAGAGTTGAGGGTTTAGGGTTTATGGTTTGAGGTTTATGGTTTGGGGTTCGCGGTTCAGGGTTCGGCATTCGGGGTTCGGGGTTCAGGGTTCGGGGTTCACGGTTCACAGTTCAGGGTTAATGGGGTATGGGGTTCAGGGTTCAGGGTTTTGGGTTCTGGGCTCCGGGTTCAGGGGGTAGGGTTCAGGGTTCAGGGTTCAGTATTAGGGGTTCGGGAATCGGGGTTCGGGGTTCGGGGTTTGGGGTTTTGGGTTTGGGGTTTGGGGTTTAGATTTTAGGGTTTTGCGTTTAGGGTTCGGGGTTTGGGGTTTGGGGTTTGGGGTTTGGGGTTTAGGGTTTGGTGTTTAGGGTTTAGGGTTTAGGGTTTAGGGTCTAGGGTTTAGGGTCTAGGGTTTAGGGTCTAGGGTTTAGGTTTGGGGTTTTGGGTTTGGGGTTTTGGGTTTGGGGTTAAGGGTTTGGGGTTTGGGGTTTGGGGTTTAGGGTTTAGGGTTTGGGGTTTGGGGTTTGGGGTTTAGGGTTTAGGGTCTAGGGTCTAGGGTTTAGGGTCTAGGGTTTAGGCTTTAGGGTGTAGGGTTTCATGTTCAGGGTTTAGGGTTTGGGGTTTGGGGTTTGGGGTATGGGGTTTGGGGCTAAGGGTTTAGGGTTTAGGGTTTAGGGTTTAGGGTTTAAGGTTCAGGGTTCACGGTTCACAGTTCAGGGTTCAGGTTCAGGGTTCAGGGTTTAGGGTTTAGGGTTTAGGGTTTAAGGTTTAGGTGTTAGGGTTCACGGTTCACAGTTCAGGGTTCAGGTTCAGGATTCAGGGTTCAGGGTTTAGGGTTCAGGGTTTGGAGTTTGGGGCTTGGTGTTTGGGGTTTGGTGTTTAGGGTTTAGAGTTTAGGGTTTAGGGTTTAGGGTTTGGGTTTTGGGGTTTGGGGATTTGGGTTTGGGGTCTAGGGTTTAGGGTTTAGGGTTAAGGGTTTACGGTTCAGGGTTCACGGTTCAGGGTTCAGGGTTCAGGGCTCAGGGCTCAGGGCTCATGGCTCAGGGCTCAGGGCTCAGGGTTCAGGTTTCAGGGGACAAGATTCAGGGTTCAGGATTCAGGGCTAGGGCTCAGGGCTCGGCGCTCGGGGCTCAAGGTTCGGTGTTCGTGGTTCGTGGTTCGGGGTTCTGGGTTCGGGGTTCTGGGTTCAGGTTCAGGGTTGACGGATCAGGGTTTAAGGTTCAAGGTTCAGGCTTCAGTGTTCAGGGTTCAGGGTTCAGGGTTCACGGTTCAGGACTCAGGGCTCAGGCCTCGGGGCTCGTGGTTCGGGGTTCGGAGTTTGGGGTTCAGTGCTTGGGGATTTAGGGTTCGGGGTTTAGGGTTCGGGGTTCAGTGTCATGGTTTAGGGTTTAGGGTTCAGGGTTCAGGGTTCAGGGCTCAGGGCTAAGGGTTTAGGGCTTAGGGCTCAGGGTTCAGGGCTAAGGTCTCAGGGTTAAGGGTTCGGGGTTCAGAGTTGAGGGTTTAGGGTTTAGGGTTTGGCATTTAGGGTTTGGGTTCCGGGTTCAGGGTTCGGCATTCGGGGTTTGGGGTTCACGGTTCGGGGTGCACGGTTCACAGTTCAGGGTTCATGGTTCGGGGTTCAGGGTTCAGGGTTTAGGGATCAGGGTTCAGGGTGTAGGGTTCAAGGTTCAGGATTCAGTGTTAGGGGTTCGGGGATTGGGGTTCGGGGTTTGGAGTTTAGGGTTTGGGGTTTGGGGTTTAGAGTTTAGGGTTTTCAGTTTAGGGTTCGGGGTTTGGGGTTTGGGGTTTGGGGTTTGAGGTTGGGGTTTAGGGTTTGGTGTTTAGGGTTTAGGGTTTGGGGTTTAGGGTTTGGGGTTAAGGGTTTGGGGTTTGGGGTTTTGGGCTTAGGGTTTAGGGTTTGGGGTTTAGGGTTTAGGGTTGAGGGTTTGGGGTTTGGGGTTTAGGGTTTAGGGTTTAGGGTTTAGGGTCTAGGGTCTACGGTTTAGGGTCTAGGGTTTTGGTTTTAGGGTTTAGGGTTTAGGGTTTCATGTTCAGGGTTTAGGGTTTGGGG